>NC_063441.1:3294829-3600454 GCF_020379485.1 Brassica napus | reverse complement strand
TAGTTTTGTCATGACTTAAAAAGCCCACTAATTATTTGTTTTTAATGTGGTTTGTCTCATTGGTTTCAGCTTTATTTTACTTTTGAAAACAGGTAATTAAATTTAGTAAAAAAATCAAATGATGTTGCTTAACCTTCTTTCCATTCAATATAAATAGTCAAAGGATTATACTATCTGCTCATCAATCAAAACACAAACTCAATAAAGACTCATATATTTGGAGAAATCTTTTTTCCTTATCTCATAATGTCTATTAAACATGTTTTTTTCTTTATGGTGGTTGTCTGTGTTCTTAACCTACCATAAAATAGAGTTTTACATTAATAGAAGTAATAGCTATGTCGTTTTTATTTTTCAAGGTATTTAAACATTTTAGCAAATTCTACGATGCAAACATTATTTTTATTATTAAAATGTATGAAAACTCCAAACTACTTTCTTCGTGAAACATATGCATTGTAATAATTCATTTGCAAACACTCAAGACTTGTCTTGGAACATGTCTATCTCTATATTGACTTGTGCATTTACTATCTAAATCAGAAGAAGCATAATTATATAGAAACAATATTTGATTTTGTTATATGTGTTTTAATGACTAAATTGTTTCTAAATGATGTTTTTCTCTGTTAAAGAAGTCACCACCTAAACAAGCCAATATAGTTAGCCCGTTTAAATTGTTATTTTCAACTCAATTCTACTCACAAGCTTAATATAGAAATTGGTTATCATGTTAACTCTCCTAAATAATTAATATCTTTGGCTTAATAAAAAGTTGTTGACTTGTGCATTTACTATATAAATCAGAAGAAGCATAATTATATAGAAACAATATTTGATTTTGTTATATGTGTTTTAATGACTAAATTGTTTCTAAATGATGTTTTTCTCTGTTAAAGAAGTCACCACCTAAACAAGCCAATATAGTTAGCCCGTTTAAATTGTTATTTTCAACTCAATTTTACTCACAAGCTTAATATAGAAATTGGTTATCATGTTAACTCTCCTAAATAATTAATATCTTTGGCTTAATAAAAAGTTGTTTAGTGTTCTAACCAGCGGGAGAGAGAGAGAGAGAGAGAGAGAGAGAGAGAGAGAGAGAGAGAGAGAGAGAGAGAGAGAGAGAGAGAGAGAGAGAGAGAGAGAGAGAGAGAGAGAGAGCTATTTGGCTTAAATTTTACTACAAACTAAAATTATACAATTTGATACACGGAAAAGTACATGGGTTGCATCTACAAAATAAATATAAAGAAAAACAAAAGAGAATGATCAATTTAATATATCAGAAATCTTTTTTTTTATCTCGTAATGTCTATTAAACATTTTTTTTGTTTAATAGTGGTTGTAATCTCTGCCTATGCTCTCAACTACTCTAGTTTCCTATCTCATTTTCTTTTCCACTCCCATTTCAACTAAGTTCGAGTATTTCAAAATTGCCTAATGTAGCAAAATATTGATCTTCAGTGATGTATTTTCCATGATGCACTAAACTAAATCATATGATTAACACTAAACTCTAAATTTTAGGATTAACCCTAAACCCTAAACTTTAAATCTTAGGGTTAATGGTTAACTCTAGAATTTAGAATTATCTCTAGAATTTAGGGTTAGTGTTTAAAATTTAGGATTAAGTGTTAATCTTAGAATTTAAAGTATTATTTGTATTAAATTTAGGGATGAAAATTTTGTAATGTCTAATTTTTTATTTTTGCAATTAATATTATTTTTAATTTATTTTTCATAAATAAAATATGACACGTGGTAGTTTTTTATTAGTTAATATCTAAAAGGTGAACCTATAAGAGGTGAATCCAGAAATAAATCCGGCACTGTCAAGCCCGACAAAAGCGAGCAGTAGTACTTTAAACCAAGCTTTTCACAAAGTTGGGACGTTTTTACTGCTCAGTGAATTAATAAATTGGCAAATTTCGAAAAAGAAAAGAAAATTTCAAACTGATTTGTATGAAAAATATATAAAGAATTAATAAATTTATATAAGGCAACACGTGGCGTCGTATACATGTGTTGATCAACACGAGTCTGATGTTTGAGAAGTCTGTACTGCAGACATTTATATACACGAACATATTTATATTTCTAAGGTACTGTTGCAAAAATCCTACACCATGAGTATTAGAACAAAACGAAATGTATTTTTTAGACCAAAGCTGTGTTTCTTCTCGCCCACCTGAGAACAAAATGCATGTCTATTAGAGATCAGACGAATTTACAGAGTGCAAACGCAAATGGAAAAATGATTTAGAGGAGAAGCGAGAAAGAGTCTTTACCAGGAAGAAAATGGGAACACTGGAAGGAGACAGAGCTCGGAGATTCAAACATCTTAAAACCTTAACTCTAGCTGGTCGTTGGACTTGTGCCAAAGGTTGAAGTTGGTGCAACTGAAGCTGGCATTTGTTGAGAACCTCCTTCAGCCCAAGAACTCTCAGACATCGGGGAGTACGGCCTTGTCACTTTGGTTTTCACCAATCCCTACAATAACCAAGACATAGTCTCAACTACGGATCCTTGTTTGGCATAATAATATCTATTGTGGTAATATCACTTGTAACATGTTTAGGTCATTGGTTAAACAAGGGGTGATAATGAGGCTCTTCTTCTAACCTTTGAAGCAATTTGCCCGTACAAGTTAATGGTTTGATCGATGGCTGAGTAAACCTCAAAGGCCTGCTTGGTGTTTGGACTGCATTTGACAATACGGAACTGTTCCTTCGAATCATGTAGCTTTGATCTCAGATCCTTTGAATCATGTGACTTTGATCTCAGATAGAGAATAAGACGCGAAGGTGGAGAGTTAGGTTGGTCTCTTTTCCCGTCAGTCAGTTCCATGGTTACCAGATCAGTCCATAGAACGTCCCACTGTATAGAGCACGCATCTTTGGCCGGGATAAACTTTCTTTGACCCATTATGTTTGAGGGTTGCTATAAAAATCAAACGTTTGTAAATGTTCAAGAAGATTTTCTTGGATACATACAGAGGACGAACACCAGACGAAGTAAACCTTATGCATATACAGAGAGCGATATGGTATTGCGAGACTCACTTGTAGTAATATCACTCTTCGATGTGTGATCATTAGAACTTTTCCTTTCGGTAGGATGAAGTGACTTTCGTAAGCATCTGTTAATGCAAACTTTCCACGTACTTTGAACAGATCGACCTGGCCAAGGAATGATCCAGATTCTGCCAACTGCAATATGACCTGTAAAATGCAAGAAATTAGGGGTTTGAACTTTGCATAAAGTACCATCATGTTCTAGGTGAATCAAACTAATAATCGGTTCATCAGCTAACCAAGAAAGGAATGACTAGTGGAATGCATGTATAATTCGATTCCTGAGTATAATTTGTACCTGCCCCTGTGCTCTGTATTCGTTGTATGGACGAAGCAGGCTATCAGCACCAACGGCTCTTGGAAGTCTCCGGCGAAGAAGTTGTTCATCTGAAGTGATGGCTGCTGCTATCTTCATCCTCATGGCATTTGCACCTTCAGTGGTTTTCGACAAAAGATCCAGAACTCCACTCACAGGTTGGGCAGCAGCACCAATAATTCCTTTCCCAAAACCTGATACAAAGCCTTCGACACCAGAAGACTTTGCACCTTCGAGGGGCTTTGTCAATATGCCTGTGACTCCTCTAAACAGGCCCTTCGCTAGAGCTCCACCTCCTTCTCTGATAATGTCGCCAAAGTCCTCAACACCTTTGCTCTCCTGCCAAATGATAGAACAAACATTAGCATGTAATAACAAAAGGAGGCACATGAAAGAAAAACTGGCAAGCCCATACTTTCGTTGGGTATCAGAAGCAACTGAAACAGCAACATGTAGGAGCAAAATCAAAGCCAGGAACGAACCTGTCTCTGTCGACTTTGGATGAATTTTTTGTCCATTGATAATGCAGCTATGCCTTGACTCATATGTCCAAGCGCGCTGCTTGCATTGCCAAGAATGTCAACACCTGAGAGCAACTGAAGAGGCTGGCCAAGTAGGTCTTTCTTTACGTTCCTAATAGCATTATTGATCATAGTACTTTGTCGCATGGATATGTTCTCACTAAATCTTTCACTTATGCGTACCTGTTAGAAGATCAGCAAAAAAGAAAAAGAATGTTCAGCTTAGCTGGACTGGATCGAAAGTTAGTGATTGGGACATTGACAAATAAAATTCTAAACGCTTTGAAACTCGTTGAGTATAATCACAATAGTAATCCTTCGAATAAAAACTAATGGTCAAAATTAAATTATGGACACAAAAGTCAGGACATCCAGAGTCGCGTAAATACTACATAATCTCTGAGTCAATTTACATACTAGTAGGCCCAATATTTTAAAATTTAATAGGCTAATCGCGTGAAACACAGAGGTCATTATTGTTTAGTTACCCTGCGTTATAAGAAATGAGTTACTATCGAAAACTTACTGGCATGTTTTCGGTATTCCCAAGAGCAGTCATCAGGGATGACCAAAATCCAAGAACTCCCCTCGGCCTTTGACTTGGGGACATGGCCATGGACACTTTAAATCTAACTTCTGAGATGTTAAGAACCCTGTATTTTTTGGAGGCACGTAACCATATAAGAAATTGTTGTGAATAGACTGATCCAGTAAATATTGATATCAGGAACTAACTGTGTGCATACCCGATTTGAATGAATGGATCAACTGATACAGCTGTCGACCCAGAATCTGAAAGTCTACTCAAGTTGGCTTGCTGAATCATCTCATGAATGCGCCAGATTATAGGTTCGTGAATGTTAATTAGAAAGGCCGTATTTTCACGTCCCTGGAAACCTATATACGGGAAGACACGGAGATCGAGACCAGCATTTGACTGCAAAGTAACCGAAAACTTCAGAATGTTATCAGCTTTATCTCCAGTTCTCTGTGGTCTGAACAGAACCGGCATTGGAGCCAATGGCAATTGGTTGTCCACTTGTATTCCTTGCATCCTTAGTTTGAACCTATAGGACAATTAGCATTCAGCATTAGTCCCAGTGTACTTTGGGTATATAACTAACAGAATCTGATAAGAGTGAATGCCAATTCATGATCATAGCAAATGAATATATGGAACTTTTACACATGACCACCAATTGCAAAGGGAAAAGACCACATACCAAATATGAATTCAAAATGGCCATTTAGAATAACTTCACTTGTGAGTTGTGAGAAATGATAACCCTTAGATATGTGAATTAAAGCTAACTTAAGAACCCGATAAACTCACCTGCTAAGCCCAGAGCCCAAGCCAGTTGAATATGCCACAAGGAGGTTTTGCACTGACATGTACAGTATTTCCTCTGGAGCATGATCGATTACGGAGATTCCAAGCTCAGCGAGCTCAACAACCACATGAAACTCGGACTCTTCCGAGGCCAGAAGATGAGATTGCTGAGACTCATTTACAGATAACTCCGACAAAGATGATGATGGAAGTCTTCTGTTTATGCTGGAAGTAGGCTCAATTGCAGGCATCCAGTCACTAATTCTCACAACGTTCCTTTTGTCTTCCTTTACAATAGTAACTCGTATGGGTCTGGTAGGTCCAGTCTCACTTCGTGGTGGATGATCACCAATTTGATCAATATCGTATTTTTCTGATTTAGAAGGATCGTTTCCATCAACAAGGAGTTCAAATAGATGACGTCTACCAAGATTTTCCCAATAAAACGAAGCAGCCGCGTTAGGAGGAAGAAACTGCCAGGACTCGCTGACACCATCCACTTGGCGATAGCGAATAGGAAGAAACATGGAACGGTTCTCGATCCTAGGAGAGTGGATTGACATTATCACGAATACAAAAAGATAAAGTCAGATTGTCAGAAAACGCATAAATATAGAAGAATAAACGCACACACTTGGATTCAGCAAACAGGATGCATCATTTTATCAAAATAAAATCATGCAGGCTCCACAGATTACTTTATCCACCAAACTTATATTGGCTTTAGAAGAACAGATTTGGCAGCACCTTTTAATCAGATATGCAAAGCATGGCAATTGGTAAAAAATGTACCATATAGATCCAAGCAAACAGTACAATAATAAATCATCTGGAAGAAAAGTAGAGGCATCTTTGATATACCTGTAAGGACCGGACACAGAGTTCGGCCTGAAAATAACTTCGTAACGTGAGTTCTTTGTCCCGCTTCTGACTTGTACTCTTAGCAGCAATTGATCAGTCCCATCTTCTCTTCCAATAGGGACACGCACTGCACCTTCGCTACAGACACTGAATGATGTGCTCCATCCATATCCCTGCACTCGTAACTGAAAATATCCCATTGGCGTAAGCCTATTAATCATCGATAAAAAATAAGATATGGAAATCTGAAGGCATTTCACATACTTTTAGCAACTCAGTCCTGGTGGAAGACTGCCATCTAAAGAGCTTTGGAGGATCAGAAGGATTGATCCATTCTTCTGTCTGACAATCGCACTGCTGAAGACAGATGCTGACACCCACCCTGTTGATGAATAAAGTGTTTGGCTGGAGATGAATAACCTGAAAACAAAAGACTTAGTCATCTAATGTTTTAATGGGAGTAAGATAATACCATGTGGGACTCAATATTATACCCCCAAATATGTGCCTATCCAGAAAAGCTAGTGTTCATGTTACTATAAAGAACTTACCCGCCTCTAGATCATCTTGATTTAGTAAAACACGAAGAGAAGCATATTATATAGCAGTAGCATGTATACGTTTCACAGAAAACACGAGAGAGAAAGCGAAGGCTGAACTAAGTAATGCATTGCAAGCTAATCCATAGGAGTTTCCACGGCCAAATAACAAATGTGGTAAACCAACACCAACAAAAACACTATACATGAGCACAAATTTGATTTAAGATAAGTAATGCCAAAGCAAAGGAAAACAAAATATATCATGAAAGTGATATCTGACCTTTGTTCTGTCCGACGTCATATTTAACACTGCTGAGAGCTTGTAGTACGAGGCGTCTGAGCAGAAAGCCTTAACATCTATACGTTCCTGGAATAGATTTGTGGTTAATACAGGAGGACAGAAATGGTTTGTAAAATAAAGCACAGCAGTAAATCCAAGCCATAGGCTTTAGCTAGTCACCTTCTTCTCAAGCTCAAGAAGAGAAATTCCAGGACTGTAGATCTCAGAATCCCGAGCTGCTACAGCAATACCAATTCGTGGGGAAACATAAGAATCCTTCTGAGAAGGAAACAGCACAACGCCACTCCGACCAGCTGATTCTTGTGGAGAAAGCATGCTAGGCATAGGACTAGTATCCTCAATAACCTCGAGCACTCGGACATTTTTCCTCTGTTGTCTCCTCTCCATCGAAAATCCAGGATTTTTCCTAAAAGATCTGGGAGCCCTAGACAGGCAGGGAGAGCCAGCTTCCACATTTTCTGAAGGTTCAATCTCCACCACTCTATAGCCTAGCGGAATATATGAATCATTTGTAATCCAGTATGGCACAAAGAACCTTATAGTCTTTGGTGCAGCCCCTGTTTCTCCAACATCACGTTCTATACTTACACGTAGTCTCCTGAAATTCCATAAAAAAAAAGAGTATGATGAGGCAAAATAATTTCATGGAATATAGTATGGGGGGGTTATGTGATAATTCTCTACAACATAAGTTTTCATTTATAAAAAAATTAAGATACGGACCAGCTCCTCCTAGGGATACTGCTTAAGTGCTTACTTGAAAAAGATATTTATTGAAATATTATTTACTGGAACCAAATAACTTTGTATATAACATTCCATGGCCAAGTGCCACAAGAATGCTATTCACCAACATTTTTTAAACAAATGCATATATTCAAATATCTGGGGTAATAAAAGCGGAGCTAGCAAGACTAACAATTCCAGGCAGAACGAGAACTGAAAAGAGCGACAAACCTTTTGCTCTGTTGATGGATGAACCAAAAAGATGTCACACTGTCACTTGAATATAGATCTAAAACAGGAATGGGATCCTGCAAAGGAAAATTTGAATTCAGTAATGTTTTAAGAACTTTTACCAGTGTGGTTAGATACTTCTATAGAATATCAAGGCCAACCTTTTCCAAAGCCCAACCACCATGGACGGCTAATGTAAGATACACAGGTCTCTGAATATCTGTTGAATATACGTGAGCAAGCTTCCTTGAAGATACTACACCATGTTGTCTCTCAAGATATGTGCCTACTTTTGTCTTTTCCCACACCGTGAATTTGACTGGGCAAGGGAGTCTATTTTCTAGCTTCAGAGGAGAATTAATAGAAATTTTCCAATCATAAACAGGTGTATTGAGGTCTGTATGAAGAACTGAGGCATCTGCTCCAATGCTGAGCCAGAATGGCTTACTCCCAGTAGCGGGCTGGCAGCAAAAAAGCATATCCTTCTTCTCAAGCTGATTTAATTTCAATACAAAAGAAGCTGGTCTGCTGCTTTGCTTAAAAGTTTGCTGCCGAGTAAGCAAACCTTGATCAACAAATGGTTGATCTTTTCCACAACCAGAGCTCACGGCGATGCAACTACCCCATGCATAAGAATGATGAGGGGGGTCAACCCTTGGCCGGACATGCAGGCACTGTTCATTATCCTTTGATAAACATCCCCATGGTAAAATATAGGACGATCTAGAGGCAATCAAAGCATTATGATTGCTTGGCCCTGAAGAGACATTCTGATCAGAAGATACGGATATCTCTAAATTGACATCTGAATCATTCACAACTGTCGCTAAACATCTGAATGTTGCATGCTTTCTTCCGTTTCTCATAGAAACTTCCATTGCAATAAAATCGTTTTGTAATGATTTTGGAGCGACAGAAAGCGGAAGCAGCGAACGAATGCTATGCCATGAGTCATCAGGCCGAACTCCAATCCAGAAACCAGTGTCTCCGTCCGCAAAATCCTTACTTTCCATATTTCTTAGTGTGTTGGGGATTGTAGTCTTCTCGAAATAAGATGTTGAAACAAGCAAGCATCCATTTTCATGTATATCTTCGGCATTCTACATTTCATATATCAAAAGAGAAATGACAATGTATGTTATAGTAGCTTGAGAAATCTATCAACATGCCCTGGTATAAATGAAAGCAACTAACCTTTCTCTGAAGCGTATAGGAACTTATATTCTCAGCATCACTAGATTGATATAACGACCTTACTGAAGCTACCTTTCTAAATGTATTTTCCCCATGTCCAATAGGAAATGAAAGCGACCCGACGACCTCCCCTGTACAAGTTAATAGCTTACTCTCATGTAACATAGGAGCAATCTCGACTCATTGAACTCTTGAAAAATTTATTTTATTCGCGTACAGACAATCCACGAGTCAAATGAACAATAAACAATGCCAATTCACTCTAAAAAGAACGATCAAACACACAAAAGGACGGCTGAATTGATGCTTATGCATAAAAAAAGGCTCAAAGAAAATAAATCTAAGATGTAATAGAAATTAACCTTTTCCAGCTTTAGCAGCAAGGTTTGTTACTTCAACCTCCAACCTGGCCAATCCCTATACCAATAAAATAGAAAAGAAAAGCTTTCATATGAGATAGGACTCCAAAATCATGACAAGTGTTTCCAGTCCAAAAAAAAATTATGTATATCGATGTACTGTTCTAATTCGATGCTAGTTCTAGGCTAAATCGCTTATGAGACCGGATGTTTAAGGTACAGAGAAAATGAACAAACGAAGCATAATAGTAACTGTTTCCTTATTTACTACCTTCCTTGGGATTTCAAAAATGAATAGTTCATTCCAATTGGAAGTGCACTCCATCAAGTCATTGATAACCGTAGTGGAAGGCTTCACGCACTTGGTCCTAGCACTCTGAGGAAAAAGCTTTTGTGGTTCAGCACCGTGACTCTCAACAACGAGGCGCAGGGTGCAAAAGAAATTGTGACTGTTGCCATCATCGACGATATGCAAGCGCTGCACAAAAAAAAAAGGGAAATACCATCGTAACCTAAAATAGGCCACCTAACAGATTTCTAATCGAACCTAAAATATATGTACCTTAGCCTCAAGAATCTGTACAGTCATGTAATTGCGTGCTTCTCTAGAACTGTCTGAAACATTTAACCTATTGGAGAACCGTGGCGGTGGAACCCAGACCGAAGTGTTTTCATCGTGACACAATTTTACAATTACATCTGAGTTCTCCTCCAGCTTTTTCAGATATATGTCACGGCCAAGTTTATTCTCTACCACAATGGTCTGATAATCATCTTCGTCGAGAGCTGAAAAAGCTGAAAGATCTCCACTCTCACGAGAAACACCTGATTCCTGTACCACAGCAAGCTAGTAAGTAACAAATTATGGGGAACATATAATTTTCACGAAAAGAAAGAATAAAGAACATGTTACCTCTTTCATTTTGGCCGCTCTTTCTTCAAGTTCTAATTGCCTTCTCCAGGAAACAACGGTATCACCAAGAGTTTCAAGGTTTGCAGCACTAACATTTAGGTTTAAAATGTTAGTAGCAGCAATGCGCAACCGTTTTCCTGGTCTCGATGATTGACTCAATGCAGTGTCATATGTTTCCAACCTTCAACACGAAAGTGTAAAATCAAAATATTGATCCAAATACAATGATCAAAGTTCAGTTAGATCTCATAATAAATAAAAACTTTATTATCTTTACTTGAATATTCCATCAAATGGCTCCAGAAGAGGCTCCCACGCTTCCAACTGTGGGTTAAATGTTGAAGCAGCGATTGAGGAAACGAGTACTGCATTCATGGCCTCTGGACGACCATGAGTTGCTAGCTTGATATTGGTGACAGTTGTGTCAAAGAGAGGAGTCATCTGGAAGCATTCACAAAAGGATCGAGATGTAAACACGGTTCCAACAAATTGGGTACTAAATTTGACCATATATCATACCATTCCATGTAAGCCATCTAGTAGCGTTAAAGAGAAGCATCTCAGCTTAATTTCCGCATTTACATTTTCCTGTGTTTTCGGCTTTACCGATTCTCCAACAGCAAAAGCCAGTCGACTTGGAGGCCTTTTTAGATCAGGTCGTGCAAGAAAAGTGCATGCCTACACAAGTATTCAACAGCTATCAGGATTGGCAAATACATTTTACTGTGTGGCTAGTTAAGATAGTAGCTGATTCAATAAAACCAAAAAGTCCTACACATCAACGATGACAATGGGTAGCCTTAAAAGAAAAAGAGACACAGCGCCAAAAGTTACGTGAGTTGTCGTACCTGATTGTCAACTTTCCAAATACTCCAACTTTGAGAAGACTTTGAACTTGAGGATCTTGTAACAGAAGCTTCATAAATGTTAGCCTGGTTAACAAGATCAATCCTAGGACAACAGAATGAATCCACACGTGGAGCCTCATCAAATTTAGAAAGAACGCATCCTAGAGAAACATAGCCAGGAGGGGCAACAGGAAACCAGCAGAAAACTTCATCCAAACCCTTCCCCACAATATGTGCGACTTTACTAAACTGCACAGGTTTTGCAGCAATCTCAGAGTCATCTGCTTTAAAGAGTATTCCAAGTGCAGGTGGCTCCAACCTGATGAGCGTAGAAGAATTAGAAGAAAAAGAGCTTTGTATAAGAAACAATCCCTTCAGGGTAGCTAATCTAGAGAAAAAAAAATAAAAGTTTAGCATTTACTAACCCTTCAGTTATGCTATCACCCAATATGGCAAAACCAGGACGTGGTATAGGCCTCCATATTGAGACAGGTCTACGAAGATCACCACCCTTGTCCCACCATATTCTCTCAAAATTAGAAGTTGAAACATGATAACTAGTTGGCTTAGAAATTGACCTGACAATGTCCCATCCTGATGAATTTCCAGTCTGATCACTTGTTTGCTCACTCTGAGAGCCACCTGTAGGTGATGAGTCAGAGATTGGAGATGTCTTCATCTGAAGGGGATTCCAAAGAAGACAATGACTGAGGCCAGGACTATATTGTTTGGAAGGAGCCGCAGTTGAAGAGTGAGCATAAAATGATCCAAGAACATTATCAGCACGCCATATGCTGAATCCAGACTCAAATAATGAATTGGAGGGCACCGTGTATATGCACTCAGAGAAACTGCTGGAAGATACAAGGTCAGACCTTAGACAATAAACAATGTGATCTGGTGGTGGCTCACTTCCTAAATTTGCAACACACCCCATAGCAGTGTATCCTGCAGGAGCTACAGGCATCCAGAGGGAGCATTCATCGCTATCAATAGAATGTTGACCATTATCCCCTCCTGAACCTTGAATAACAGAGAACAGGCCAATACAATTAAACCCAGTGGGCTTCCGTACGCGCCCATATGTATTACTTATTGCCATCACTGCTTGTGTAGGAGGAATTGCCCTGAAAGGATTTTTCTCAAGGGAATTAATGTTATAACGTAGCTATATCTTCTAGAAGAAGAAAACATCTGTACACTGGACTCAGCTCTTTTTAAGCAGTTGTAAGCACCGGCACAATAAAAAGAGGGTACCCGTTAAGTTAACAACTACAATACGACAAGAGCTTGCTTATTTCTGTTTCGGATATGGTTTGACATGAATTTTGAAGGACGCATTCAATGCTATTAATGAGTCTGAAAAAAATGATGACTACAACCATCGTAAGCTTTGTTGTAGGGATGAAAATATCAAAGAAAAAGGTACCTCGACGTCACACAATCTCCCAATATAACATAGTTCGAAGGAGCTTGCGGCCTCCAAATTGTGAGATTGTTCCTGGGTCCATTTTCTGGATACATTCCCAAAACAAAAGAGTCAATAGTGTAATTATCTGATACAGTGGCTAAGAAGATAAAAAAAATAGATCATGTGGCTAGACCAAAAACTCAGACAGCTTTATACGGCCAGTGCACATAATAACTGATGCCATACCTTTTGGTGAAACCCAAATCCTGTGGAAGTTAGTGCATGAAGCTAAAGGAATAGCATTTCCAGATTGTAAAGCTCCAGTCACTTGGCTCTGCAGATTCAGTAGGAGGGAAAGAGCACTCAAAGAAAGGTGGATGTATATGTCAGTTGACGTTAAGGACATATTTGTTTTTTCTTTGACAGAAGTGTATCCCAAAGAAATATCGACTGGATCAAGAATGATAAGACCAGAACCAGTTTCCACCACTAGGTTCTTTAGCAAAGCTCGAACCCAGATGTCATTTTCTTTTGAGGCGTACCTGTTGAAAGTAATAGCAAAAATACATCAACAATATGATGTAACAAAAACTTAAGATCCATTAACAACAAGGAAGAAAACGCTGGCTTCATGAGAAAGATGTAGATGAGGTCAAACGGGGGTTTAATTTAGTACAATTCTTTACTTTTAACAGGTAAAGAAATAGGTGATCAGGCAAATCATATTTGTGTCAACAGATATCTTAGGTTGTAGAATGCGCTCAGACCTTACTGTCCACAACTTTCATGTGTGACAAAATGTTGATAAACTTAAATCACTGATACTAAGATTTCGAGAACGCTGCACTTACATGAAATTAAAATCCAACTTAACTCGCAAAAGCTTTTCTACAGCAGAGGAGTCATCCAGGGAGGATTTTGTGCCATCAAAGAATGTGAATTCAGGAGAAACAACCTGCACAAAACAAGCTATGAAATTGACAAATACAGTTCATTTCATCAATCAGATAAGCCAGCAATTGAGAGTGTGTGGAAGATGGTTATTGAGAAAATGTTGAAGAAGAGACCTCCACATAAACAAATGTTATTAGAGAAAAAAGGACACAGAAACATCAAAATCAGGAATAATGACTCAAAATACGTAAAAGAGAGAAACCAGGTATAGTTATTAGTTTATTAAAATTAGCTATAAAGTAGACGCTCAAAACTATGTAAACATGTAAAGGGAAAACCTCGAAGAAACCTACCTGAGCTTCAAAGGTAAAATTCTGGCCAGCCTTCAAATCGGATTGACAAGCATCTGAAACATCTGACGATTTGTGCGCATTGCTAAGCACACTCTCAGAATTAGATTTCGTGTTTTCTAACATTGAGATATCAACACCATCTTCCGGGGAAAATAAGCAGCTACTATCGTTACTCAAGTAAACGCACTTGCTCAGGAGCGACCCATTCTGCCACAGAAGAAAAAAAAGAAAACAAACAGCTAGCGAAATCAAGAATCTTGGAAAAATAATGCGAAGCAATAAATACAACAAGAAAATTCTTTTTTCGCTTCACGGTATAAGCCTTAATTTTTACCCTTAGCATGCCAAGTGACTAATTTGAAATAAGAAAGAAGTAATTAGATTAAGAGAAAAGTGTGTCAACCTTAATTTTTACATTTACGAACCGCAACTTTTTTCCATGCCCGACGATTATGATAGGTTCTAATCTTCCTGAGTTTGAATCCTTCTCTCCTTGTTCACTCAACGAGATTACCTTTCCACATCCGTCATATGTATACTCATCAACCCCGAGTGAATCTGCTACCAACTGTCTACATGGGGAAAAGTACACCACCTCTTCTATCTGTTTATAGAGAGCCTCATAGAGAACTATGCCACTACGTCTAGTGATTGGATCATTTGTTGGATCCATTGTTTCGTCTCTTCCTGTTATTGCACGCAAAGCTGGAACAAAAAATTCACCAACCGCAAGGAGGAAGTCAGGAACAGCAAGGATACGAGGTTGTTGAACCCGTAAAACACATGACTGAGAGGACGCTCGCCATCTATAATCCATCAGCAACATCGTTGAACATGGTGCGTCAAAATCAAGAACAGCCCTGGAGTTGGCCCGCTTAAAACTTCCCTTGTTAAGGGAAAATGGAAAAGATTCAGAAGAAACTTGCTTGGAAGCATCGACCGATGAGCCAAGCATCAGCCGCATTTCAGGCTTTGTGTTAGGACGGATGTCTAAAACAGAAACTTTAGGAACCGACACATACAAATCTGTCTCAGATAGTGACGTCATCCTGTAGGATACCCATAATCCTTCAAGCTGTTAAACAAAAATGAATGACAAATATGTATTTTAGATATTTGGCCTAGTTCCTAGGGGAAAATGTACAAGGAAATAGAAGGATCAGGCTCAGAAGCACGTACCTCAACATGAGCTAACGGTGACTCTTCACTAACACTATTACGTAACTCAAGAAGAGCATAGTTTATATCCACAGCCAGTATTGTAACTGTACGTGACATTATCGTCTGACTATTCAAGTTCACTTTGTCAACCAGCAGACGCATTTGATCTTTGGGACCAGAACTGTTACCACGAAAATCTGGAGGTAGCTTTGGCTCCTCAAACAAATTCATGGTTGTGCAACTTACAATAATATCATATTCTTTGTCAGACATCACACCATGCAAGAAATCAATCTGCACAGTAGATATCGAGAAAATTTGAGTCCAAAATGACTGCTGATACCAGTAAAGAGATTGTAACAAGGCTATCTATGGTAACTATAACAAACAAAGGATAAAAACGCTGTAAGACAGCGAATAAAATAAATCTGTGACTGTATTTTGGTCCATTTTTGGTCTTAGATAGCAATGCGATCCTTATAAGATAATATCGTTTATAAGTAAAGCCATCCCTAGTCTAACAATATCAAGAAGCAAAAAAAAAAATTGATTCAGTTTAAAGTTTAGGTTCTTGAAACCAAAAGCAAAAATTTAAGTTCTTCAAACGTAGAGGGAAGAAGAAATCCAGTACCTTGATCTCAACTGAAAGTGTTGGTACTTTCTTAAAAACATCTCGTAGGCTGCGGCGGACAAAAATGTCCAGTCCCTGGCCTTCACGTATCATTGGTTTACCAATTGATCCATTTATGCCTACTGACATATTTAGTCCAAGAATCTTTACAAAAAAACAATAGAAACAACCATCAGGCTAGTGTATTCCTCCCACACATTATATAAAGGTATTTCGTACAATGTACCTTCGCATGAAGGGCATCTACACGTACAGCACTTGGATCTTTCTCCGGACACCCATGCCAGCTTATTTCATTTGATATCTCCAGCTGACCAAGGTCAAGTTGAATGTAACTACAAACAAATATAAGGGGTTGAGGCTTTACCAACATTCAGAGAAAGATTGAAGTAAACCTTTGGAGAATCAGCAAAAAAAGGAAATAACATGTTGCAGAACTTAAGGTTCCAATATTTTAGACCTAAAGGATGAAGCCTAGATTCTACGCAAAGGATTTTGATGGCAACTACTAGACTAGAATTAGAGAGCTATAAAAAATTATCGTAAAACTGAAGTGGTTCATAAACCTAATAACTATGATAGCATAGCACATACTACGTATTACCACACCATTTATACTTACTTTTTACTTAGAGAATCATTAGGGACAACAATTATTGGAGTGTCTAGTGAAAGGTCTAGTTTCAGTGCAGTAGCACCATCTATCTCATATTTCTGGATTAGCCACTCAAAGCCTCCAACTTTGTCAACAAGCTTAATGACTTCTTCAGTATGAGGAGTAGCAAGTCCCATGAAGTACGCTGTAACCTAAAAAACAATTCATTGGGTTGGTCCACAGCAAAATGTCCAAAGAAGACCATTTTTATAAAGACTCGGTTGCGCATAAAATAAACTATGTAAGAAAAGGTTGGTGAACATGGTACCTCTTGAACAAATCTGTAGAGGAATACGATGCGAACAGCTGATAGTCTACCAGATAAGCTATAATCATATCCTTCATAGTCGTCATCTCCAGCACTATATGAATTGAATTTGAACTGCAGAGTAAAATAAGAATTAAGCAGATGCAGAACCACAAGAAAAATAAGAATCAACAATAGCGCCCAAACTGCAATAAAGCCGCCAGTATTTGATACCTTGATAAGAGACTCAACACCTGGATCACGTATGTCACAGAGCCAACTCCAGCAGTTTCCTGAGTCTAACGACTTGTCACAGAGTTTAAAATTTCCTAGAGTCCCTTCTATTGAAAGAGAGCTCGGGTGAACCTTTAAAATAAACAAGTTTAACCAAGAGACTAGTTAACTGAAACAGACTTTCAATGAAACTAATTCTCTTTGCTTTAGAACATTAATTAGAGAACCAACTACAGATTCAACATTTTAGAATCCTAGTTACAATAATATGATTAACAAATTTTGGTTTTTTTATAGGGTCAAGATTACGAGTAAACTAGAAATAAAATCAAATACGTCAAATAAGAAACCCAAGCCAATATTTCTTACCTTAATGTCCAGCACAAATCGTTCTTGTACAAACATCGCAAGCTGAGAACCATCCTCCTTGTTAAGAAACACAGTCACACTATCAACATTCATGTTCAGGTAAAACACTACGCGGTCCTTGCCATATCCAAGTAATCCTTCAATGCGTCCACCTTCATCCTTTGCTTCTTTCTCACTACCAGATTTCTCAAAAGCCAGATTGTTGGCATCTTTATCATCTTCAACATATGTTGCAGCACTCAAGTCAAATCCAAAACCAATTAAAGCAACTAGAGTTGGTCTACTGCAAAAGAACTCCAGTTTTGACATGCGAATGCTCATCTGAAATTGATTTTAAGCTAAACTTAACAAAGCTGAGAAGGAATATTTGCCGCACTAAGGCGACTCCCATTGTCTGAGATTACATACCTGTGTGTCGATTCCATTATAATCGGGGGAACTGGAGCTCCTCGTCAAGAAAACAACTGATACGAAATCAGAAAATTCACCACCCTGCACTTCATAAAATACCTCATCGCAAAGGCCTTTTCCCTGAGATGTGTCTTTCTCATGAAATCCACCTTCAGCATCCTCGATCCCCACATGTTCATCAGAGTCCATCATCATGCTGCATTGAATCATATCCATATCAGGAGTACCTGGTTCTGTAGGAGACAGAAACTCTGGCAAAGCATCAGTGAAAGCATCTTCATCATCTGCATGTCCTACAGACATCTCCTTGTCATAAGCATCACATCTTCTTGGGTCTTGTATGTATTCGTTCTTCAGAACAGAGTAAGCCAAATACTGAGCACTTCCTGACTGCTGAAGTTCATCTTTGATTTTTAGAGAATGCAACTTCGTCCTAACGGTTAAGCCACTCTCTGAACTTATCATGTGGACCTGTAAATCAAACACAATTATGCCTCTATCAAACTAGTCTATTGTATAGAACCTACAAAGATAAATAAAAGCAGCTGGACAAAAGCATTACATGCATATCAAGAATGGGAACCCTATAAATGGAAGAAATACAAATATCCAAACGACGGACAACTTGACAAGATGTGCTCCTAAGATATGCAACATTATATAGCAAACGATACGCTATGGATTTTATCTTTTAATGAACGGCTCTGTTGGTAGTCTCCATCCCATAATCACTAGCTTAGCCAGACTTGGTGAAATAATATCATTTTAACCAGAACCTAAATATAAGTTGTCCACCCCCAACAGGTCTCATCCTTTACCGGTCTATCCTTAGTACCGACAACCCAAAACACATGCATACAATTCACTATCTATCAGCTTAACGCAATGAACTATGTCCAACAAACACAAACCTTTCCTCCGGCAGCAAGAACTTCGAGAAGCAGGACCTCTTCAACCTTCTCATCACATTCATCCTTGATCTGCGGGAGAGTACGATTTCAAAAGGCAAGGAAAAATTGCTTTCACAGAATATAAATGGTTTCTCAGTTCAAGCAACTATGAGTTCCTAACTAGTACGACATGGCATACAGATAGCACACACATAGAAATATGTAGAAAACTGTTTAAAGCCAACCTTTCCATACAAATACAGCTTCGTCTCAACTAAAGCACCATTAATAACAAGATCAGCAGCTTTCAAATTCCCAGTCTGAGGTTCATGGAAGTCACCATCACCATCACTTGTATGACCAAGTACATCCCCCGACAGAGGAGCCTACAAAAGGACAACACTTTTCAGTGTCAACCAGACACAACCAATGCAAATAGAAAAGCCCAGAAAAAAAAAAGTCAAAGAGATTGTGTAGATATACAGAAGCTTGATAGGTTGCTTGGACAAGTCCTCTCAGCCATGCTGCCTTTTCCTCCCCCTGAAACTCTATGATCCAGGTGCTAGAAGATTCCAGGGCCTGAAGAATGCAGAAGATCAATAATCTTCAGTGGAAAACACAAATGAAAATACAGCATACAAAGCGTGGTTGTAAAGGAATATCTGTGAGCAAGTTTTCCAGTTTAACTTCGAAAGGAACTTCAATAAAAAGTAAAGTCCAGAGAATCACCAACACTCTCAATCATCTTATTTCAGGTATGTAGCCATTCAAGATTCAGCAAGCATACCCAACTAGAAAAAAGAGTATAATTTTCGATGGAAAACTTATACATTTGTCGGCTCTCATATGACTCCTCCTAGTATTTACAATAAAGCAGCTTAGCCTACCTTTTTAAGATTCGTTCCCCTTAGACCGACAGCAAGGCAGTAAGGAGAACCACCAACATTTTCGGGCGGAACCTCAAATACTTGTCTGCCAGCCATGCTGCACATGCAAATTTTATAATCCAACCGTCTTATATCAAAACATACAAAAATCTTTGTAGCAGAAAAGAGTAACATGAAAAGAAGAAAAAGAAGAAAAGAAGATTTAATTCCAAAAAAAAACATGAAAAGAAGAAAAAATAGGGAAGGTACATGAAAGAAAATTATGAAGAATAGCGCATACCATAAATAACGTTGATAATCAAGTGACTTCTCTGATTCATATGTATACAGATATAAACCAGACAAAACAAGGTGACAAGGCTGCCAAGTAGCAACAGAGTTGCCAATTCCCTGAAACAATAGATTACACACAATCAAAGCTGATACAAATAAATCAAGATTGAAAAGTACGTATATATAATAGCACATACCTTCCAAACTAAAATTCTAGCATCACTAACAAGATCTGCAGGACTCCAAGGTTGGATTCCATCTGGGATGTCATCAAGAGGAGTTTGACTGTAGGTTTTCATTGCACCATACAAGATATCGGACAGTTGCATGATCCTCATATATCTTGTTGGCGAGAAATGAACACCAATATTTGGCACTTGGATGGAAATTCTTGTGGTTGGGTGACTTGGGTGAGGTACCTTGATCTTCAACAAGAAAGATGCGTGTCAAGCAGTAATGCCTCGTTTCAACAATTGATTCATGCTTATAAAATGTCGCACACCGTAATACCTGATCAACAATAACTGCCATTCCACACCTATCAATAAGGGAATAAACGCTGTCCCCTTTCTCCAGAATGGGAGGCATCATTGGCTGATTAGTGAAATCTTCCATGAGTAAACTGCAACCTTGGTTGTCAGATCCACAGCCCGTAAAGAAAGCGGCAATATCTCTTCCGGAAATGCAAAACCGAGAATATAAGTTTTGCCTTTGCTCTTCAGACCGAGTATCCTGCAATTGTACAAGAGATAAGAAAACAGAAGAGAAATACTACTAAAGTCGAAGGGAAAGTCTGGAAACTTACCACCGTGGTTAGCGTAAAATTACCAAAGTCCAAAAGGAAATGGCTACTGCACTTGGAAGATCCTGAAGCCCTCAAAGGAATTCTCACTTTTGGAGCATCAAGATCAATGTCGAGAGCAAATCTGAGAAACCAAAGGAAAATCATAAAGGAAACCCGGTGAAAATTTTGCTAATTGTACGAAATGATAAAATATATTTAGATTTTCAACACACTACAAGGAAATAAGCTTTTGTTACATGCAACCAACATCTTACTTTGTTCACTACCAAATGGTCCAATTCTTATCTTACGGACAATGGTAAAGAGTATAAATGCCAGGTTAAACTGTTCTAACCTGCTTTGCTCCTCCAACACTATTTGAAGTTGCTCTTGAGCCCGTCGAGTCACTTCCTCTAGTTTCATCTGTAATGAAGAACGATCAAAAAATAATAAATGGTACAGCCCAAAAGTCTGCAGCAAAATAAACATACAGAAATATATGACTAAGGACTTGAAAAGGGTGCATACATAAAAAGATTTGAATTACATGTTTTTTGAAGGATCCGTAACCCATCCAATACCCTTATTTCGGGTCGGATTCGGGTTACGGTTTTTATGCCCAGGTATACGTGTCACCATGACATATAAGCAAAAAAAATCATGTAAGAAAATTGCTACTGAACATTACACCAGTACCTGAAGCACAGCAGCAGTTTCCAGTGCAACGGTAGGGCTGATTGCGTTACTTCGCTTCACAAACTCCAATACACGATCATAACTTTCGGTCCAGATCTGCAAATACGCAAAACTTGCAATTGTGCTCAAGTTTGAATATAAACGACTTGTGCTACTGTTATATGTTTGAGAAGCGTATCTCCACGATACTAGACCGAAATTATTTTGTCCCTCAGTATAAACAACAACTGAATTCCAACATATCCCATTCGAGTTAAAAGTGATAGTTTCAAATATTAACAACATATAACATAGATTCCCTCCATAATTTCCAAAGGGAAGGACACAGACTATAGGAGCTTTAAGTTCCACAAACTCTCTCTAAGGTCCTGAAAATTGACTATACAATCTTCAGGAAACCACAAACCTCATTCAATGCCCCAGCTAGATATTAGATAGACTCTGTCATACTTAAGACGTATTATGCAACTATTAGCCAGATCGTAAATACACATGTTTCAAGAGCATACATATATGAAGAGATTACCGTAGCGTGACAAGGGGATATCGTCGCTGATAGCCTCCAATCAATGTTCTCTCCAATAGGTGACTTCACAAAACTAGCCATCAAGGCATTTGTCTTTCTCTCACTGGATACACTCTGCAAAGACAGCAGTATTACAGGCAGGAATATATAATCTTAAAACAGGGATTGCTGACCCTGGCATAAGCTATAAATTTGAAAACAAACCTGTGCAAGCGAACCCTCTGGTGCAGATAAGCCATAGAACCTCAGTGATACATCACACTGAGTACTCCGATATCTGAACTTTGTTGTCACATCGAGTTGCTCAAAGCTACCACACAGCACCTCAGTCTGGTTTATATCAACAATCCTAGCTGCACCTTGTCCAATTGATACAGTTACAAGAAAGTGAGTCATATTCTGCATGTCTTTTCCTGAATATAAATTCATCTCTTCGTCAGGCTGATGACTCAGTAACTTATTTATGGCCTTCCATTCTTCCTTAGTCAATCCTTCCTCCATCGATTTTGATCCCTCAGCCACAGTATCAGCCTCCGGGTCATCTTCAGATTCTGTCCGCCTTCATGGAGATAGCAACCACAAAAAGTTAATTTAGAAACAAAATAAAAAAAAACAACCCTGCCGGTGATTTTGCATTCATAGCTGCGATAAGAAAACAAAATTTGAAAAGCAAAAATGCAAGACAACTACATTCAGAAGGAAGAGACATACTCCACTAACCATTTAAATGAGAACCAACCACCCTTTTTCAGCTTTCTCTGCTCGGCAGCTTCTTTTGATTTTACAGATTCAACCTTTGCATGTGCAAGTAACCTATTACGCCGATACAACAAATCAGAACATGATGAGATAAGTCGGAAGGAGTAAAGAAACACAGACAGTACAGAGCCTTTGAGAATCTCAGTGAAAATAAGAGAAGAATAGCAGAGCTTGGAACTCTTATGAAAAAAGTGGTATGAGAAGACTACATGTAATCAAGCATTATCTCAAATATATCTGTGAACTTTCAGTATATTTAGAACTTAACCATGGTCATGTTAACTCCCAAATCAAACCAGATATCAAGTGTCAGCGAGATGGGATTCCAATGGTGTACATCAGGAGGTGGAATTTAATAATGTTAAGAAACCACATGCTTTGCTTTACAAATGTGGGAATATGATTATTACCTCCACAAAAGAATCACTTTGGAATCAAGGTCCTTTTCGATTTCTCTCATCTCAGGGTTGTTGGCATTTGATGACAGCTGCAGAAAGTTGGCATACAGCTGAATATAGCGCCGACGTAACCGACAAAAATGGTGAATGCTATCCCAGGAAAATCGATAGCTGAAATGGTTTCAATATATGCAAAGTCAGATCAAATACACCATCTTCCCCAGATCGAGTGCACACATATTTTACCAGAAGATGGTCATACTATGCAAGACTAAAAACAATATGGCTTATCCAGATAAATGCTGGCTCTTTTCCTAGTTGTCAGTGAAATCCTGAAAGAGAGAGAATAAAATGCAACAGACACGTACCATAGTCTCCTTTGTTGCAAACTAGCTTGAGAAGCAAAGCGCCACCACAAACGTGGAGCCTCTGAAACAGGAACCATGGGCCTTAAATGTGAAATTTCCATGTATGTTTTGTATCTTGAAACAACTTCGACTAGCTTTATCCAGTCGTGATATTGCTCCTGGTAAGAGAAACGTCGAACACAAAATACAAGTGACTTAAGTCCAAAACCTTAAGAAAAGAGAAATCGCTAAGCAGGCGCAGTATTAAACTCTAACATCTCAGAAAGTAGGAAAACAGAGAGAAGAAATCAAAATCCACGGAAAACATTTACAGCTAACCCTGGAAGAAAAAAGAACAACTACACCAAGTACCGAAAAAATGGTACCTCTGTGATTGTGACGTTAACATCATTTAGGTTAACTGACGCTCTTTCAAATGGAATCTCCTGATTATTTCTCTCCTGATTTCCTAACCGGTGATACTTAAGAGATCCATTAATAGGGGACAAAAAGTATCGACGATTCAAGGCCCATTTCGACTTTATATTATGCGCGGTTTGCTCCTTTATTCCATCTTCAAACATCTGAGGCAAGACAGTCGGTAGTTAAATACATAAAACCTCAAGTAACATTTATTGACTAATGATCTGACGAAAGCACAAAAAATAATAACCAAGAAAAAAGGTAGATAAGAACAAACCTCAACCCACTCCACGGGACTAATATCGTCCCATTGCTTCTCCATTTCCCAGGGAGAGCTATTAGAATCGTGATACAAAGCAAGCCTCTCAAGCTGCAAGGACTGTTACAGCGACCATGTGTTAGCCTAACTATTTTGTTTCAAGTCAATAAGTAGCATAATTAGCATTCAACACACTTTAGTCTCCAACCAAGAGACCTTGTAAACTAGGACTCAAAACGAACACAAACATTAGAGAAAATAGCTAACTGAAGAGAGACAAGAATTAACTATGAATCAATTCAAAACTGCTACCTCATTCACCCACCCATGTGAAAACAAATGACATTCCCTTTTAAAACTCTAATCAATGTTCTAACTTCTATCTTGTTTTAAGCCTCTTGGAAAAGACCCTTGAAATTCGTAGATGAAGAGACCATAAATTGGGGAATCTTCGAAGCTAGAAGATTTCTCAAGACATGGGAACTGTATACACTATACCAATAATGAACCACAAGAGAACTAAAACGTCCCTATGAAACTAAAGATATATATAGTTCAATCACACACTACTTTGAAACACTATGCTTTTGTCAATTTTCAACTGCTTCTCCCAATTAAGAATAGAAAGGAAAGAAACCAAAGCTCACCTTACGCAGTTTATCCAAAGCACCGCTTGTGTCAAATGTCTCATTTCCTTCCTCATCCATTGTAACAGCTGCGAGCTTGGCCAAGGTGATGCCCGAAGCAAACGGGTGCCCTGGATTACTAGAAAAAGTATTGTTGAAATAAGAAAAAAACTACACAAGTACTTCTGAGGCGTCTCCAATAAATAATCATAACAAAGACATCAATAATGAACACAATAGCTAGATATGGCCATAACAGCAGAAGGGAAACAGCCACAAACCTGGTCGAATCCTCGTATCTAACATGCACATTGCTGATGGATATTTTCAGATTACCAATAATTGTAGCAATAAGCGAACCTAGCCATGAATTTCCTGCTGGAGACTGCAAAGAACCAACCACAAAAGAGCTACAAGTTATATCATGCTTAGCACATGAATTTTTTTTTTATCTAGTAGTTAGCGAGAACTCCTTTCATAAAAGATCATAAGGAATCCTCTAATCTGATCAGGATAATTTCAGCGTCAATAAATAGATACCCCCCTGGATAGAAAATAAGAAAGATATAGACTAAAAATAAGTTATCATGTTTAGAGGCATACACTTCCCAGCTTAGATTTTGCTCTTGCTTCTAGAGTTGCTGATTCCGCTTCCTATTTGAACAAACACGATAACAATAAACCAGAATAACATCAAAGTTTATCTTGTAGAAAAGAGAAAAAATCAGGTCTCATGTAACGATTGTATTCAGAAGAAGTATGCATGAAGCTGCATCAGACAGAAAAAATTAGTACCTCGATCTGCTGAAGCTTGGTTTCTAGAAACTTTTCCATGTCTTCTTCCTAGTATGTAATTAGTGTAAGCAATTCGGTACCAACCAAAGTGAAAAGCTTACAGGCGAGACGACGCACACACAAATAAAAAAAAAATCCAACAATATACCTTAACTGTCCGGCCATCAGGGGCAGGATAAGCAAGAACAAAGACACGGTCGATCAGAACTATGACTGGCTCTTTTCCTAAACTTTTCCAAGGGACCTGGAAACAAAGGTTAGTATGAGTAACTTTCAAGATATACCACCTAGCCATAATTACAGGATACTGCATACAAAAATAGCACCTGCTTCTTTAAATACAAGTCTAAGTTCAGCAACCAGAGAGGGTATCACCCTTACTTGCAATCTCCATGACAATTGACTTCGTATGAAAAGATTCGATTTATGCAACAAACAGAATTACTCGCGTTTCTACTTTTTCAAAACTCCACGCATTATTCAAAGAGCGGTTAATACTTGTTTGGCAGAAAATGTAGCCCAGAATATATTCAGTTAAATGATATGCGCCTTCCCTCTATCAAAGAACACTTTTACCAAGAGTGTATCACACATGCAAACATTAATAGCTATGTCATCAATAAGTGGTATATCCTCTCTTTTTCCAGTAAGGATCCACAATCCAAGTTCAAGCAAGGAAACATTCAAGAAAGAAATGGTAACAATGGTCTGGAAATCATCAAAATTCCACCAAGTGAAAAAAAAAAAAATAGAAACCTTCAAAGTGATGGTTCCGACAAAACCGGATTTGACAGCGACTGGAAGTTTCAGTGAGTTCAAAGCCTCCGCCTTTAACTTCAAGTCTTTAAGAACAACATCCCCTGAAAAGCAAGAAATTTCACCATTAACCAGTAAAAACTACTTCATAATGGAGATAGTTAAATCATGAGCAGTCTTTGCGCATAAAAATTGTCAATACTTCCCATATATATAAAATTATGAAGGAAAAAAGGAAGACATGCTAACCTTTCCAGACACTAATCCGCAGAGCCTCTGTGGAGAGTCCATGCACATATTCACCCAAATACCTCCGAAGCAGATGTAACACCTGAATACAAACTTGCATTTAATAGATACTCCTCCATTCAATCAATCAAAGTGGACATAAGACTGATGAAACAAAACTCTACATAAGAGCAAAGATGACGATGCAAATTCTGGAGATTAAAATATCTGGAAAACTAAATTTGCTTAACGCCATTACCTCTCCAGGTCACTAACTTAGAGGAACGAAGCTAAACTGTTCATATATTCTAATTTAAATGCACTCTCAACTAATAAGTCCATTTCGTTTCGATTTTCCGTAGATGATTCCAACACATTCCGATCCACAGCATCGAAGAACTCGTCGCAATCCCCCAAAAATGGTAAGGAGATAGGGCTTACATGAGCTTCGAACATGGCGGCGACGAAAGGGAGAAGAAATTAGCTGGTGAGCGAAAACGGGAAAGGTAATCTTCACGTTTGGTTCAGAAAATCGAGGATCATCGAGATCCGAGAAACGAACCGATTCAACATTGAAGAGAGGGAAGCACGATCTCACATTCCTATTCAAGCGAGCGTGTGTCGACACCCTAGAGCGAGCGATCTACCGAGAGAGAGAGAGAGAGAGAGAGAGAGAGAGAGAGAGAGAGAGAGAAGTGAGAACGAGACTCAGGGATGAATTTCAGGTAATATACGTGCCGGTCCTTGGCTATCTCTATTTTGTATTTTTGTAACTGTTTCCGTCAATACACTTTTTAACTCCAAATTTATTTAATTTAAAATTTATTTAATTTAAAATTCAAATGATCATTTTAGCCTATTGATTAAGGTTTAAAGGCTTCTACATTTAGATCCGAAGTTCGAATTCTACACTATGTAATTTATTGCAGATTACAGAAAATTTATGTTTTTTTTCGAAGAGAGCAGTTTATTAAAAAATTATACAAGACTACAGAAAAAAGGCTTACAAATGATCTTTAACATTGTGCAAGTAAATCTGGTCACACGTGAATCTTCATATGATAACTCAGTTGACGCAATTAGGCGTAAGTCTTTATAAGACAGATAGTATTATCGGTTATCGAATCGTCTGTGTAATCTTTTTTATATCATAATAAATCATCATTAAAAAAAATAAATAAGAACTGCAAAATTACCTCTAGATCCTTATTATTTCCCAAGCCTCTTTATTAGAAACCCGAATAATCTTCTTCTTCTTTTTGAAACACAAACCCGAATAATCAAAATTTTGAATTAGAAGACAATTTTTTTCTTTTTCAACAAAAGTGCACAACAGTAAAAAAAATTCAAACTACAATCTTAGTCGAATTTATTCGTAAGGAAAGTAATTATTTTATTCCTCAAATATCTAAAAAGAATATTTCTATTCTTTATCATTGGACTACGGTTTAAATCATATGACTAACAAATCAAACCACTTGACAAAGACATATTTTTAAACATGTGGCCCAAATTTTATATGATTTGGTGGTCTAAACTTTTTGATCTACAAGCATTAGGAACGGAAAGACTTTAGAAGAATTTGATACTTTGAATTTAGGTTTGTGTATTTACCACCAAAACAAAAAAAAAAATTGGTAAGAGTTTGACAAGTTTAAACCGAAGTACAATGAAAAACTAAATTTGTTACATTATAATTCGTCTAATTGTGGATAAAAATTATGGAAAATTGTCAAATATCACCCAAAACTTGATTTTAAACACAAAAGTATGTCTCAACTTAAATCAAATACAAAACTAACCCAAAACCCTAGTGAAATTACAAGTAGTCTCTTATGACAAAACAAAAAAACATAACGTATTTTTACGAATATATCATTTGAAGTATTCTGGAGTTTTATAAGTCTTATGAAAGTCTTCTGTGAGAAATACAAATTGAAACATAATGTAAATTGCTAAAAAATAAATATTTTTATTTAATACATGCATATTATTCCCGTTTGGTTATCTATTTCCAACAAATCTATCTAAACTATTAAAACTGAAGTATAAACTGAAATTAATCTTTAGTTCATCTTAATATTTACGATTTGTGCCATTGAGATTAAAAGTACTTCTTTACAAATAAATAATTAGAAGGCCTTCACGTTTTTTATCAGCCAGGCCTTACCCAGTGCCGGCCCTGGGACAAGCCCAATAAAACATTCGCCTTGGGCTCCCAAAATTTTGAAATTTTTTTTATGTAAATAAGCCTCCAATTTGTGAAAAAAAAAAATTTAGGCTTCCAAATTTTTGAAATCTTTACTAAATGGTGTTGGACCTCCAAACTCTCAGGGCCGGCCCTGGCCTTACCAACTCAGTGGAATATAATCATTTCTTTTGAACCTTAAACCATGCCAAAATTCGGTTCAGTTTACCGCAGTTACCACATTTATTTACTCGGATGTTAATCGTGATAAGGAAACTAATGGAACAAATATTATGTAGTTACAACAAATCTTTTTTAAAATTATCAAGATTTGAAAATATAAAACATAAACTCATATATTATGGGAATGTCTTTCGATATTAAAGAAATGTTTATTTTAGAAATTTCACAATTTTTTAATTTGGAAAAAAAGTTTGTTTAGTTCTTTCATTTAATTTTCATGAGATAAATTATTCAAAATAGGGAAATTATCAAAAAATATCACATTTATAGTATCACTTTTCATGTTTACGCTAATCATTTTTACATTTACTTTTTAAAGAGATAAAAATGACAATTATAACCCTAGGGTTAACTAATCTAGACTTAGGGTTTAGTGTTGAGGTGTGTTATAAAGTTTTTGGAATGTGAAATTTAGGATTCTAATAAATATATAAATAAATACTTTAAGAAACATAAAAAAATTTAAAACTAATTTCAAAAATAATTTTTGATTTTCAAAAAGAAATTTTGAAAAAAAAATTCAAACAGAATTATAAAAAGTTCGAATTTGAAAAAGTATAATTCAAAAACATAAAAAAAAATATTTGTTATATATAGAGAGAACAATGGTATAAGAGTCTTTTTCCTCTTTTTTAGTGATAAACATGAGTAAAGATACCAAAAAATGGTAAACATGAAAATTTCCTTCCAAATTAAGCAGATCGTGAATATTGTACAACAAAATATTACTAACTAGTATTGGTCCCGTACTTCGTACGGGTATATTTTCACTTGCATATAAGACCAAGTTTCAGTTATATATAACTAAAATTGCTGGTATAAAATAACTCTGATTTATCATAAGTAATGTGTATACATTAACAAACCATTGACACACTTATTACTGATTAACCAAGACACATAAAATTAAATTAGATTAGTTTTAAAACTTTCTTTAATTTTAGTTAGTTTAGTGGATTCAAATATTAGTTTGAAGTTTTTCTGGTTTACTTCATGTTTTATTTTATAGTGAATATAATATCTACAAAGTTTACTCATAAAAAATCATGTAAATGTCCACAAAAATTGTGGGTTACCTATCAATTGCATTAAAAGTTCATAGTCCATGAACTCTCTTGAAAGCTTCTCTCCCAACGACACACTTCCTGAAATTAGAAATCAAATAGTTAAAACAAAACAATTTAGTGTCAAACAAAACTAATGCTCAAAAAAAAAAGAACAGATTCTTCTTGTTGAGCTCGTTGCTTTAACGCATCAGTCCTTCCTTGTAAATTTGAATCAGAAAGAGACGAAATGTATGTCTCCAAGAGATTACATAGGCATAATTATTAGGAATAGAGAAGATGAATTTGAAGTAAATAGAATACTTTTTAGGAATAGATGAGATGAATTTGAAATAAATAATCATAAACTTTTGTCACCGTGATTTGCCACACTCAAAGACAAATTAAAAACGATAGGGAAGAAGACCTAGAAATTATAGACAAACCGTTGATAGGAATATAGAAGATGAGACAGTCAAGATGATGGGAAGTTATATAATTCATTGTTGAACGTGTTATAGTGTGATAGTTTTGAGAAAAAATAGGAATTTGAATTTCTTGGCAGTTACAGAAATATTTACGATCGATCAATGAAACTTTTTATCATTTTGATTTTTTGAATTTTGTAGAACATGTGCCATGTGTCATAATAGGATTGGTCGTGTGACTTGCGATTTAGTATATAAGGGATAACTAAAATGGTAAATTAAGTATAAATATTTTTTTATGTAAAATATATATTGAATATTATGCTGCATATATATATATATATATTATTTTTATGTAAAGTTTAGTCTAAAGAAAACCTAATTCAATAAAATATGATAAAATTTCTCAAAATACATATTTTTAATATCATTTTCATGTTTACTTCAACCATATTTACCTTGAGTTTAAAAGATATAAATATACACTTATAACATTAGGGTTAAACTAATATAGATTTAGGATTTAGATTTGAGGGGTGAGGTTTTGAAGTATGGGGTTTATGATTTTAATAAATAAACTAGACTTGAAATATGGGATTTATTATTTTAATAAATAAATAATTAAATACTTAGCTTTGTAAATAAAAAAATTTTAAAAGAATTTTAGATTTTCCAAAATAAAATTTGAAGACAAAAATTCAAAGAATACCAAACGTCCAAAAAACACAAATGAAAATAAAAAAATATATAAACAAACGATAATCACTGAGTCTACACCGTAAAATATATAAACAAATGAGTTATGCAATTCATGACTAGAAAAAAAATGAATAAATATATTATAAACCAGAAATTATATCAAACAAATATATGTTTTAGTTAATTGTTAAAAATATATTCTACCAAAAATATAGAAAAATCATTGAATCTAAATGAAAAACAAACATCCGCATGGCGCGGATTTGTTTTAAGATTGAAATCATTTTTTTATTTCCAAGCATGTTTTTGCCATCTATTTGTTTCTTTTATATTTTCAAATATAAATATGCGTATAAAATATAATGAATAACCATATTTGGAATCAAAATTAAGTAAGGAGCATTGATTTTGACGTAATATAATAACTATCATCTACGCCAATTATTGTCCAGAAGATGGATGCACTTATTAAGCTTCATAATTGCAGAACAAAAAGACAAAAACTATTGTTCTTTTCCAATTTTTACTTTTTACAAACTTACTATGGTGGAAAATGTGTGAGAAATGAAGAGCCATGTTCACCTATTCAATAAATAACATCTAATTTATATTTAATTTTGTTTTGCAAGTTACTAATTTATTATACTCTTAATAGAGTCTAATGTGTTTTTTTATAGAATTTATAGAGTTTAGAACAAAGATTTTGGTCTAAGAGAATGTCATATAATTTTGGATATCAGGTACAGAAACAATGTTAATAAACATCTTTTAATGTTTAAATAATCGGAATGCAGTAGTTAGACACCTTTTTAAAAAACAAATTTCTGAATGCCTAAACAGATTTTATTAAAGTTATTCTAGAAAAATAGTTTTATTTAATCCAATTTTTAGAATACTGTTTTTCAAAAATTAAACTTGGTTGAAAGACAGTCAAAACATATTATATGATTTTTCAACTCTTTGCAGTTGCACATACTTCAGAATAATATTTTTGCATGTTTATAAAAAAAAAGAAATATTCTCAAATGTATGAAAATTACTTAAAAAATAAATTCAAAATTTTTTGTAGCATAATAATGTAATAATATCAAATTACTAATTCAATTCAAACTTTCTTTATAATCCAAAAAAAACTATGCGCTTTCGAAGCGCGGATCAATCTAGTGATATATTTATTTCAATAAAACTTGTATTAGTTAGTAATACAAGTTTAACAATATTATAAAATAAAATAAAATAAAAAGATAAAAAGTTATTCTAATGTTTGTTCAATCCCCTATATATTAATCGAGGAACATTTGAAAAGATGTAACCTTAAATTTGTAATAATTAAAAAAAATCTTTCACAGTTGTCACGTAATTGAAATGTTAATTTCACTTACGTGGCGGCTTTAGAATCAATTGAGAATTTTGTTAGTCCAAAAATTAAATTACTAGGGAATGTTATATTATATAGTATATCCATTATAGATCATTCATTTTTCAAATTGAAATTATTATATATTCTTTCCTTAAATAAAACCTACGAAATTACCTAATGTGATCAAGATACATATGGCAATTAATGATTTTAAATAATAAAGATTTACTAACAATAAGTATACTTTATATAATTTTTGTTTAATTATTTATTATTAAAATAAATTACACAATTACATTAATTATATAATAAAAATTTAGATTTTTTTGTATACGTTTTATTTTGTTAATAGTCTCACATAAACTTTTGTGATCAAGGTTTAATTTTTTTCTATAATATATAGTGATTATACAATCATATGAATAAATAATTTTATTTTAATATGTGTTTATGTTAATATATATATCATATAGTTTAAACTAAACTAAACATCATATGAAAATACATGTTTATATTTTGATATATGCGTTGAACATATATTGAAAAGTTATTATTTTAATTTTGAAATCTTCATTGTTTTTTTAAAAATAATTATAAATTATTGAAACCACTAAACATTCAAATTAAAAAAAGATTTGTTCATGTAAAATTCGTTACACAAATATGCAAATAATCATAAAATCATATGAGTAGAAACCTCATTTAATAAGTATCCATATTAAAAGTATAATATATGTATATATGTTAATATCATTTAAATTTAATTATATGTCATATATGATATATAAGACTGATTGATTTGAGTTATTTATCCTAAAATAATTGCGAATAAACAAAAGCGATCATTTGATTTATATGCGAACGCCAATTTATTACATAATAGTAAATGATTTCTTAGCTATTTAATATATAATTATTATTTTATTATTTCATAATATGTAAAAAAAACATAAAATAAGTAACAAATATAACTTATTCATTTTGCTCAAGGCGCGGATCTTAACCTAAGTATGTATCTCTTTAATATTTTAAATCTTCAACACTTTCTAAATCTGATGCCAAAACAAAATAACAAAATGAAAATAAACTCAAAAATCAATATTTATATCAAACAATAACTAAAATAAAAAAAAACACAAAAATGAGAAAAATATTGAAGATAGATAGGATTGACACATGAATGTAAACTTCTCATGACCATAATTAACTTTTAAATTGCTAAATCATGATATAAAACCGTGCTGCCATAGTTTCATTGTAACCAAATAGCAGTCCTGAGATTCCTGGCCAAAACGTTAGGTTCTTATGCGATAAATGATTTTTTGACCTAAAATATTTTTTAAAATGAGATCAGCTCATCAGTAAACAAATTACGTAATTAAAAAAAAGCTTTTTTAAAAATTGTTTAAATACTTGGTGTGATGAATAGTGTTACACCAAATTAGTTGGAATGGTGTAATTTTTGGTGTCCCATCGGAAATGAAAATTCACCAAATTTAGTGTTTTAGTATCTCACTGGAGTTGGCCTAGCTGGCTTAAATTCATAGTGTAAATATACTTTTGAACTTGAGTTTGGTTCTTTTGAATACTGTGTGCCCTTCAAGGGATTGTATTCTCATAAAAAGGGAGTTTGTATTCTCATGTATGAATATATTTTCACTCAAGATAAATATTTGTACAAAATGTTCAGAACAATTATTGGTAAACTGATTTATAATGAATGAGATGGCGTAAACTAGGAAAGACTTTTCGATGATTAAATGTATATAGAAAGACATGATATTCTTGAGGCAAACTGTCATTTTTGTAGCTGAATATCGATAGAAGATATACACAGTCAGTGATGAAATCAAATATAATAGAGTTTGACCCGAACGTGCATGCGAGTATTATTTTTATTTCATAAAAGTATGATTTTAATATTTTTGTGAACATTTTAAATATATGATTTACATACTAGTGTTATATATCTATAATCTCATTGTTTTAAATTTCTTATTCAACACTACTAATATATAATGAATTGTTGTATACATTAAAATTTGTTATTAATTATTAATACATATTAATTTATATTCCAGCTTGGTACCGTAAATTCAGAATCTGAAATAATCAAATAGAAAATAATGTATAAAATATTTTTATAACTTTTATACAGTTTGTACATTTTTAAAATTTATTTATTTATATTGCAGAAATGATATTTGCTAGGATAGTTTATGTTTTAATAATACATTTGAAAATATAAATTTTATAGTTATAACTTTTAAATAATATAGCGTATAAATTTTATTCAAATTATCATTAATTTATAATAGTTGAAAAATCATTAATTTATAATAATATTATATTATTAATTACGAAATTAACTAACAAATTATTTTATTCAAAATATTCAAGATTTTTATAAGATCTTGTTAGATTCCTTGATTTTATTGTAATTATAATAAAATTTAAATTTATACTTAAAATTATTTTTATTAATATTCTAATTGATATTTTATGAAATAACATATATTTGATTGATTAATGTAAATAATCAAATATGTTATATTAAATGTTTAATGAAATGGTCTTCCTATGCTTTTGGTGCATTAGATTATTTGTACTTCTCTTTTAATAGAGAAGATTCCCAATATCACATAAAATAAAACAATTTTCGCATTTTTAGAAGGTTATTGGTAACTGATCTGAGTGCTTTCTACAACTTCATTTTATAAATTATGCTGTAAATAAATAATAAAATTTTACAACTTCAAAGTTAAATTAGAAAATATGGCAATAGAAATTACAGCTACAACACAAAAACTGATAGCCTCTTTCTAAAGCAAAAAAATAAAGTTGCATTTTACCAATCAAAATCTTAGCCTTTTATATTCTTGGATTTGGTGCAATGAATTATCTAATGTTTGGATGGCCTAAAAATCTAAATGGTACATGCCCATATGTAAATTTAGCGAGACTACAAACCAATAAGATCTATGATACAAGACAACAATTAAAAATGTGCAATAGATGATGTTGTGAAAATAGTTGAATTTTATAAATGATGAAGGAATTCTATTATTCAAAATTATATAAATCAGATAGTAGTAAACTTAAACATCATGTGTGTTTAATAACATATCTCTCTCTATGTATGAATTTCTTGAAACATCCCTTTAGCCGCCATCCTGTAAATCCATTGCCACCAAAACCCTTTTCAACATGCATACATACATACTCACATACTACATATATATATATGATACATTAATTATACATATCGAGGGAGTACTTGTGTTTTATGACATTTGATACCAACACAATCGTGAATGCATTTATCAACTCCTTCAAAAAATATCTGGCACGAAGAAATGCACCTATCATAACAAGCTTCATACGATTCACTCATTGATTGTAATGGCATCATCGTCAATGCAATGAACATAATCATCAACATAGATATACACTTCTTCTCCATCTTTTTTTTTTTTAGTTTTGTGTATCTTCTATGTATGTTTCTTTTTGATGCCCCTCATTACTATGAATAATCCCTATTTATAGCTTTATAAAAAATTTGTTACTGGAAACATTTGTTAGATTTGATTGTGTGTATATATTATTCAAAGAAAATTAAATTGGTTGGATTGTTGGTCTTGATAAAAAAAATCTCTTTACATTTTGGGAGAGTAACATTTAATTTGTAATTTATTTACATCCATGTCATGCTTAGGTGTCAATATCACAATGATTCTCAACCTAAATAATTAACTGCCCTTTCTTTACTACATTATTTACAAAATATGTTACTAACATTCATTCTACTATTGCCGTTTTCCCATTTACATTAAAATTAAATATTAAACATTAAATTATACAATATTTTCTAATAAATCTAATATTTTGCACGTTATAAACACGTAAACTCCATATTTGCCATACTTACTCGTCATCTTTCGCATGTAGTTAAAGCAACATATGCATATGAGATTGTAAAAAGAACACATATTTAAACCGTAGATAGACTAAAATATGAGTATATAAGAAACTATTCTGAACATTTTTTAAAATACTATATGCAATGATATCAGAACCTGTTGAGACCATAGAAGACCACTAAACCATTTTATGTAAACACATAAAATCAGTGGAACATTATATTCATAAAAGTTAGATAAAAATGCAGTAAACAACACAATATGTCACATTCATAAATTTGACAAACGGTTATCACAAACAGAATTGTAATTCGAACAATGTGGTTAACCGTTAAACATACCAAATAAAAATTGGTTTACTATCTGATACAGATGTATACAAGAAAAGTAAGAATGAATATAGTCTATATTGTGTATTCATCCCGTTAATATAGTCTAAGTTGCCATCTTTTATTTTAGAAAAACATATATATATATAGTATTAACTATATGAAATAATTCAACTGAACGGTAATCTTTATATATGGGAATGATATTAGGGTGATTCCTAAATATTGCCTATACCTTTACAATGCTTTAAAGTCAAGGACGAATGTATTGATAGGATTAATGTTTAATGCCTTATGACAATTTTAATTGTATAAGTGATTGACAAGCTAATTATATGCTAACAATTGGAAAATCTTAGGCATATATTCTCGTATGTTCTTCACCTTATATAAGCAAAGGTTAGAACCCAAAAATTATGGGAGAAGCTAATTCACTTGATAGACTGTCGGAGGAGATGATGGTTGATGTCGATGAAGAAGCAACAACAAGGAAAGAAAAATTGTTAATAGAAGAATCATATGGGTAAGATTTGGTTTGAAGATTCTGGGAACGTCAAACATGTTAAATTTTTACCGTGTAAATCCCAATCCTTTTTTCTTAATCACATAGACAAGATGAACAATTTTATTTTGTTTTGCTTGCTGATAAATTAGAACTAAGAAATTGGATATGATTTTCATTCTCAATAGGTTAGGACCAATAACATGTCGTCGACGATAAACCCATCAACAATTATTAAGAATACAAACATTAAACAACAAACCTGGTCCAAGTCAAATAAATCATGTCCAAATATTTTCCCCCTATCAATACGGCCATGTAAATCAAATAAATTGAATAATCCAACACATTGTGAATATTTAAAAACTATTATGTGTAAGATTGTACATTACATATTGGTTCAATTTTTTAATATTAAAAAGTATATTCGTGTGGTTTTACGTTACACAATTTTTAAAATATTTTAATATTACTAACTAAAGAAAAATCCAATTTATACACAATATATGTAAAAAAAATTACAATTTATTATTGATACTATATCCACACTCTGTAAGACGCATGTCTTTATCTAGTGTATAACAAATAAGTACGATTTTTTATACCTTGGGTACTTGCAAATTAAGTTGACATACGAAAGTGTTCGGGGTCCCTGTATAATGTCACTCGTCAGTTGACAAAAAATGTCATTGGTCAGCTCATCCGTTACAAAAAGTTAATTTAAGTGATAACAAACAGTAAAATCACTTTCTTCATAATTGTGAATAATGTTTTTGACCTAATTTTGAAAATGATAATAATAGAGTTTTGACATTTAAAACCATATCTTAAAACAAGCAGATATGGTCTGTGTGTTCGCATTCACTGTTACCACACATCCAACTGCCAACAACCCCGGCTATAGTATTCTCATGATTGGAACGAGGATTATATATAATCTTTTTGCTCGCACTTAGTTCAGCTAGGTTAAATCATAATGTTTTAAGTCAAGTTTGTTTACATTGTACATAAGAATAGGTATATTCACTACAAGAAAACAGCGGTATTCTGACGGACGTTCCGACGGAAAATGAATTCCTCGGAATATACCAAGGAATTTCCGAGGAAACACAAAATTTGGCTTCCTCGGAATTTCCTCGGAATATTCCGACGGAATTCCGAGGAAAATTCATCTCGTCGGAATATTCCGACGGAATACCGAGGAAACTAGTATTCCTCGGAAAAAACCGATGAATTCCGAGGAAATATTATAGACGTTAGAGAGCCGTTGGAGAGCCGTTGGGGGATTTCAAAAATTCCGAGGAAATTCCGACGAACTAGCCGTTTGCATCGGAATTCCGTCGGAATTTCCTCGTTCTGTCGGCAGGATTTCAACTATAAATACAAGCACCCCTCTTCCTCTTCATTCACTCCATATCTTCATCCTCCCTCTCACTTTCTTTACACACGAATTTGATTCATAAAAACATGTCTTCTTCAAATTATTTTCGTTCTTGGATCGATCGACCTCATTTGGATCCGAACACGAGATTGCTTACGGAAGAATACCATCAAAATATTCCGAGGAAGACGTCCCTCGGTATATTCCGAGGAACCTTCCGACGAACTCTGTGTCCTTGGAGTTTCCTCGGAATTCCGTCGGAAATATCCGACGGAATTCCGAGGAAATATGATTTTCCGAGGAGATATTTCCGACGACTTGTTTCGTCGGTATGTCCTCGGAATAGCGTTATTCCGACGACATACCGACGATTTTTTTCGTCAGTATGCGGATGTTTTCTTGTAGTGATTTGTTCACTTGCCTCTCTTTCTGAATCTTGAATAAATTTGTCTTAAATACTAAACTCAGTTGTATAGGTTGAGTGTGAACATTTCACCAAAAAAATTGTAGGACTTACACATGAAAAGCTTAGTGGTTAAAGTAAGATGCTGGTCTCTTCTGGTTACGTATGTCAAATAAATGGTTGAGCTGAGTTTCTTAGCAGTCTTGGAAATGGACTGTGGAACAGTGTTAGAATTGTACCTTCAGCTCCCAGGTCTTACTCTCTGATTTTCATATGCTTTACATTGTTTGTATAAGGGAAAGTCTTCATAGTTCATCTTATGATTGATTTTTTTTGTGTCATAACCACATGTGTAAGAAACATGTGATGTCAGTCTTTGGTTGGCCGGAGAAGACCAATTGAAAGGCATGATTACTATTCTACATACCACAAGGACACGCACCTGCTGGAGAAAACCAATTGACATTTGAGAGGCTGGATTACTATTCTACGTACCACATGATGCATAATAAGTTAAAGGAAGAACGAAGATTTTGTACAAGAAACGACGAGCGAAGGAATGGCGGACTCACTTCTTCTCCAGGATACAATGATTAGTTAATTGAACATGCTAATAGAGTCAAGCTGCTTTCTACGGAAAGTTATGGTGAAGAATTGGGCGGTGATTTTAATTCTACCGGGAACAATCGTGGACAGTTTTTTTTCCTGGTAGATAGTGCAAAACAACGAGGCTGCAACACTTAATTACTTGTACAACATAGGCTTGCGGCTTAAGTTAACCTAGCATGGATCAAACCGTTGTCAAACAGCTTAGGGGATATTTGAGGAGTTATAATTAGTATTTCTAAATCACAGTTTCTCCAATTTGTAGAAGCTTATGTTTCTTAACTGTGTAGTAATGATCTTTGATCCTTTTGTTTCCACTGTAATGGTTGTTCATAACATATTTTAGATTTTCAACAATGAGTTTGGAATGGACATATGCTAGATTTACCATTAAGCAAGATTTCAAAAAACGGTAACAAAAAAACTGGGACTGATCTCAATTTATCGACAAAAAGTATTACAAGTATTTAAAATAATTACACTTTGCATATAAATTAATAACAAAAAATAAACAGAGAAAATCAATGAAGAGCAAATTGATAATTTTATCATAGACCAACACACATCAAAATTGGAGGATGAAATTTTTGAAGTCTCAAATTTGTTTTTGTTTATTCAGTTTAAAATAAAAGAAATGTTAAACAAAAAACTAATCAAAAACTAATCACATTCGTACATATGTTTTTATTTTCCAATGAACTTAATTTCAGAATAGTTATGCTTTTATTTTTTATATGTTATTATTTGCTCATACCACTGTCAATTTTTAAGCAACATTTTATTATAATATAGCTCATTTGTCTTTTGATAAAATTTATGGTCGTTATTTATTATTCTACACATTTTAATTAGAATATTTTTATTTTATATTTCAAGAGAAATGAATATAACGAAATATTTTAAAACTATTTCTAAAATGTTTTTTTTTGAAAATTATTCAATTCAAATTGTTATTATCATAAAAATATAATTAATTTTAATATAATTTTATTTATTGTTATAAAAAGAATAAATTAGTTTTAATATGTATTTATATTTTATAATATTTAGAAGTGAAATTAATTACTTCCGGAAAAAAGTTTTAACAAGATTCAAAAAAAAATAAAAAAAATTTGTTAACAATTTTTTTTAAAATACTCATTTTCATTTCAAATAAAGGATAAATATTAAAAGATATTCTAATCAAATTATATTGATATAGGTTATAAAGAATGATCCAAACAAAATAACATGAAATAAATCATGACTTCTATTCTAATAGATGAGATATATAAGAGTCAAGAAAAAACTCCTATACAACAACACTAAGAAAAATGATTACTCGCTATATGAACCAGATTTTACAACAGAATCTTTATATACAAAAATATTAGTTCAACATCAGAATCTTTACATATAAAAATATCAGATACATAAGACTACACAAAGGTAATATCAAAATATTAAAAGAGCGATTTATGTAGAGTTCCCCAAGAAAAAGAACAACACCAAAAAATCAAAGGTATTTTTTCCATTATTTTTTAGTCGGTTTAATATTAAAAATAATAATTTTCAAGAAAAAAGGAAAAAAGTATTATAATACAGAATATGCACATAGAAATTAAAAGCTATATTTAAAAATAGAAAATATGTAGAATATTAACTTTTAAAAATTGTGTTCTATCCAAAAAGTAATTTTGAGACAAAACCTTTTCAAATCACATAATTAACAGTAATAAAAAAATACAAGAGATAAATGCAAATAAGATGTATATAATACAAACCATAAAAAAGCTTGAATCTGCTTCTCCTTCCCATATCATATGATATTTACCTGTTTAGCGATAAAACTTATATGTATGGTAATCCTTGCGAGTAAATCAGACCAATGAGACTTCAAGAAAGCAGCTGAGTTAGATTAAGCACCATGGTAGCACGATATGGTTTTCATTAGTTATGATAGTGATGATGCAGTTGTATGAAAACCATGGGAAAATTCAAAAAGCATGGTCAATTTAGGGGACAATGAGTACAAAAGCATACTTTGTGTATATGACGAGAATCATCAACATCACGTCTGAACACAAGTCATCTAGCCCTAGAGAGTTAAGAACTTCCATCATCATAAGAGTCTTACTTGAGCAATCATTATTGCGTTCCTAGCAAGCAAATACCACAACGCTCCAACAATTGGCGTTTACAAAAAAAACTCCTATGAAAACATTATCACTTCTCTTTTAATAGAGAAGATTCCCAATATCACATAAAATAAAACAATTTTCGCATTTTTAGAGGGTTATTGGTAACTGATCTGAGTGTTTTCCACAACTTCAATTTACAAATCATGCTTTAAATAAATAATTCAAGGTTACAACTTCAAAGTTAAACTAGAAAATATGGCAATAGAAATTACAGTTACAACACAAAAACTAATAGCCTCTTTCTAAAGCAAAAAAATAAAGTCACATTCTACCAATCAAAATCTTAGCCTTTTATATTCTTGGATTGGGTGCAATAAATTATCTAATGTTTGGATTGCCTAAAACTCTAAATGGTATATGCCCATATGTAAATTTAGCCAGACTACAAACCAGTAAGATCTATGAAAATAAAGTCACATTCTACCAATCAAAATCTTAGCCTTTTATATTCTTGGATTGGGTGCAATAAATTATCTAATGTTTGGATTGCCTAAAACTCTAAATGGTACATGCCCATATGTAAATTTAGCCAGACTACAAGACAACAGTTAAAAATGTGCAATAGAAGATTTTGTGAAAACAGTTGAATTTTATAAATGATGAAGGAATTCTATTATTCAAAATTATATAATCAAAGAGTAGTAAACTTAAACATCATGTGTGTTTAATAACATATCTCTCTCTATGTATGAATTTCTTGAAACATCCCTTTAGCCGCCATCCTGTAAATCCATTGCCACCAAAACCCTTTTCAACATGCATACATACATACTCACATACTACATATATATATATATGATACATGACTTATACATACCGAGGGAGTACATGTGTTTTATGACATTTGGTACCAACACAATCGTGAATGCATTTATCAACTCCTTCAAAAAATATCTGGCACGAAGAAATGCACCTATCATAACAAGCTTCATACGATTCACTCATTGCTTGTAATGGCATCATCGTCAATGCAATGAACATAATCATCAACATAGATATACACTTCTTCTCCATCTTTTTTTTTTAGTTTTGTGTATCTTCTATGTTTGTTTCTTTTTGATGCCTCTGATTACTATGAATAATCCCTATTTATAGCTTTATAAAAAATTTATTATTGGAAACATTTGTTAGATTTGATTGTGTGTATATATTTTTCAAAGAAAATTAAATTGGTTGGATTTTTGGTCTTGATAAAAAAAATCTCTTTACATTTTGGGGGAGTAACATTGAAATTTTAATTTATTTACATCCATGCCACGCTTAGTTGTCAATCACAATGATTCTCAACCTAAATAATTAACACCCCTTTCATTACTACATTATTTACAAAATATGTTACTAATATTCAATCTACTATTGCCGTTTTTCCATTTACATTAAAATTAAATATTAAACATTAAATTTTACGATATTTTCTAATAAATCTAACATTGCACACGTTATAAACACGTAAACTCCATATTTGCCATACTTACTCGTCCTCTTTCGCATGTAGTTAAAGCAACATATGCATATGAGATTGTAAAAAGAACACCTATTTAAACCGTTGATATACTAAAATATGAGTATATAAGAAACTATTGTAAACATTTTATAACATACTATATGCAATGATATCAGAACCTGCTGAGACCATAAAAGACCATTAAACCATTTTATGTAAACACATAAAATTAGTGGAACATTATATTCATAAAAGTTAGATAAAAATGCAGTAAACAACCCAATATGTCACATTCATAAATTTGACAAACGATTATCACAAATCGAATAGTAATTCGAACAATGTGGTTAACCGTTACACATACTGAATAAAAATTGTTTTACTATCTGATACAAATGTATACAAGAAAATTAAGAATGAATATAGTCTATATTGTGTATTCATCCCGTTAATATAGTCTAAGTTGCCAACTTTTATTTTAGAAAAACATATATATAGTATTAACTATATGAAATAAGTCAACTGAACGCTAATCTTTATATATTGCAATGATATTAGGGTGATTCCTAAATATTGCATATACCTTTACAATGTTTTAAAGTCAAGGACAAATTATTGAAAGGATCAAATCTAGTGAGATATTTTATTTTAATAAAACTTGTATTAGTTAGTAATACAAGTTTAACAATATTATAAAATAAAAAAGATAAAAATATTATTCTAATGTTTGTTCAATCCCCTATATATTAATTGAAGAACATTTGAAAAGATGTAACCTTAAATTTGTAATAGTTAAAAAAAGATATTTCAGAGTTGTCACGTAATTGAAATGTTAATTTTGCTTACGTGGCGGCTTGATAATCAATTGAGAATTTTGTTAGTCCATAAATTAAATTACTATGGAATGTTATATTATATAGTAAATCCATTATAGACCATTCATTTTTCAAATTGAAATTATTAGATATTCTTTCCTTAAATAAAAACTACAAAATTACCTAATGTGATCAAGACACATATGACAATTAATGATTTTAATTAATAAAGATTTACCAACAATATGTGTACTTTATATCATTTTTGTTTAATTATTTATTATTAAAATAAATTACACAATTACATTAATCATATAATAAAAATTTAGATTTTTTTGTATATGTTGTATTTTGAATTTTTCAAAACAAGTATAAATTACAAAAACTGTTAAAAGTCTCACATAAATTTTTGTGATCAAGGTTTAATTTTTTTCTATAATAACTAGATTTTGACCCGCGTTTAATAAACGCGGGTCTGAGGTTTTTAATTTAAATCTAGTATAATTATTTTTGTTTCACATTATAACTTTTGATTTTTAATGTTTTTATTATTCATTATTTTTTATAGTGTGAGATTTGTTTGAAATAGAATTAAAGATGATATGTATGTTTTCAGTAGTAAAGATATTCATTATTAAAAATATATATTTTAATTATTGAACTGTATTAACAAATGTTTTGAAAATCTGATCGGACTGTACGATCAAACCAGTCGGGTCCGGATTCGCTCTTCTAACTGGTTCTGAGTTGTGCTAAAAACCGAATTTGAGTTAAATCGGACCTAGTTCAATAAACCCAGTTTTCGCAAATTCAAGTTAAAAAATAAAAATATGGCAAATTTTAATAAGATTTCATCAAAATTAAATATTCTTTTCTACTACATATATAAATAAATTAGTTTTAATTTTTGAATTTTTCATTTTATTTTTCATTTTATTTTTCATATCAGTTTTAAAATATAACATTGATATAAACTTATTTCAAAATTAATTTATAGTTATACTTACATATATATAGTTACTTAATTTAAAATTGAATTAAAATTAAGCGGTTAAACCGATTAAACCGGTCTGACCATTGACCCAGGTGCAATGTTGAATCAGTGTCTCGTTCGGTTTTCAAAACAATGTCATTAACACACAAGCTATCAATTTTAAATTAAAAATGAATTTTCCTCGCATATATTTATATCATAGTTACAACTATCAATTTACATTATTATAAAACCAATTATTTTTAGTATTGATATAGTTTTCATTTTCAGATATTAAATTTGTGATAATATTTCATTAAAAGAGCCAAGAAATACATGAATAACATATCACTTAAAAAGTGCAATGAATATTGGTAAGTTTGTAATACAAAGGTATGCATCATATGTTCGATAATCTATATGTAGGGTCCAAAAATATGTACATTAATATTAACCCGTTTGTTATGACTATTTCCTTAAGTTATTTTCTGTATTAAGAAAATAATAACAAAATCTTTACGTAAAATATCGTTGTTACTTACAATATCTATTTTTGTACATTAAGGAAATTATGAGTTGATGTATGGAATATTACTTTGGCTTAAAAATAGGCTGAATTATTTGGTGTTAGTCTAACTAATAGGTCCAAACAACCTTGCATAAGTAAATTTTTTAAGAATGCTTCCCTTTTAATAGTATAGATAAATAATGATTATACAATCATATGAATAAATAAATTTATTTTAATAGGTGTTTATGTTAATATATATATAAAATATATATCATAATAGTTTAAATTAAACTATACATCATATGAAAATACATAGTTATATTTTGATATTTGCGTTGAACATATATTGAAAAGTTAATATTTTAATTTTTAAATCTTCATTTTTTTTAAAAATAATTACAAATTATTGAAACCACTAAACATTCAAAATTAAAAAAAAAGATTCGTTCATGTTAAATTCGTTACACAAATATGCAAATAATCATAAAATCATATGAGTAGAAACCTCATTTAATAAATATCCATATTAAAAGTATAATATATATATATGTTAATATCATTTAAATTTACTTATATGTCATATATGGTAGATAATATTGATTGTTTCGAGTTATTTATCCTAAAATAATTGCGAGTAAACAAGAGCGATCATTTGATTTATATGTGCACGCCAATTTACTACATAATAGTAAATGATTTCTTAGCTATTTAATATATAATTATTATTTTATTATTTCATAATATGTAAAAGACATAAAATAAGTAACAAATATAAGTTATTCATTTTGCTCAAGGCGCAGATCTTAACCTAAGTATGTATCTCTTTAATATTTAAATCTTAAACATTTTCTAAATCTCAGGCCAAAACAAAATAACAAAATAAAAATAAACTCAAAAATCAATATTTATATCAAACAATAACCAAAATAAAAAAAACAACACAAAAATGAGAAAAATATTGAAGATAGATAGGATTGACAAATGAATGTAAAGTTCTCATAACCATAATTAACTTTTAAATTGCTAAATCATGATATAAAACCGAGCTGCCATAGTTTCATTGTAACCAAATAGCAGTCCTGAGATTCCTGGCCAAAACATTAGGTTCTTATGCGATAAATGATTTTTTGACCAAAAATATTTTTTAAAATCAGATCAGCTCATCACTAAACAATTACGTAATTGACAAAAAAAAATTAAAAAATTGTTTAAGGGCCAAAATATTTATTCGATCAAGAATATAAATTTTATTTTTCCATATGATATTTCTTAAGTAATTTTCTTTTAAATTCACCATGTGCAAGGCGCATGCCTTTGCCTAGTTTAATAGTATTATATAAAATTTTAATTACTTACTATTAAATCCAACTTTACAATAACTGCATATTATAAGTTGTTATTTTTTAAAAACAAATTTATTAATTTTTCATTACTGATTAAATATAACTTAAATGAAGATTATAATCTATTTTTAAAGTATAAATATATTACAATATAAAGTAAATGATAATCATTTAGTGATTTATTACTTGAAAATAAAATAAGATATAAAAGTTATAAGATATTTTGTTTACAATATAAAAATGAGAATTATCAATTAGTGATTTTTACTTGCAAATAAAAAATATTTTAATTATGTAAAAATAATTTTAATTACAAATAACGTAATATATTTTTGTTTAGTTACAAATTTGAACTAATTAATAATAATAATTGATTTATGTTAGTAAATGAAACATAATAAATATGTATATTACATACTTAGTGTGGTGAATAGTGTTACACCAAATTTGGTGTAATACTATTCACTCTACACCAAATTAGTTGGAATAGTGTAATTTTTGGTGTCCTATCGGAAATGAAATTTCACCAAATTTAGTGTTTTAGTATTTCACTGGAGTTAGCCTAGCTGGCTTAAATTCATAGTGTAAATATACTTTTGAACTTGAGTTTGGTTCTTTTGAATATTGTGTGCCCTTAAAGAGTTTGTATTCTCATAAAAAGGGAGTTTGTATTCTCATGTATGAATATATTTTCACTGAATATAAATATTTGTACAAAGTGTTCAGAACAATTATTGGTAAACTGATTTATAATGAATGAGATGGCGTAAACTAGGAAAGACTTTTCGATGATTAAATGTATATAGAAAGACATGATATTCTTGAGGCAAACTGTCATTTTCGTAGCTGAATATCGATAGAAGATATGCACAGTGAGTGATGAAATCAAATATAATAGAGTTTGACCCAAACGTCCATACGAGTATTATTTTTATTTTATAAATGTATGATTTTAATATTTTTGTGAACATTTTAAATATATGATTTACATACTAGTGTTATATATCTATAATCTCTTTGGTTTAAATTTCTTATTCAACACTAAATATATAATGAATTTCTTATTCAATACATATTAATATATTTTCCAGTTTGGTACAGTGAATTCAGAATCTGAAATGATCGAATAGAAAATATTGTATAAAATATTTTTATAACTTTTATACAGTTTGCAAACAATACATTTTTAAAATTTATTTATTTATATTGCAGAAATGAGACTTGCTAGGATAGTTTATGTTCTAATATTACATTTAAAAATATAAATTTTATATTTATAACTTTTTAAAAATACAGTGTATAAAATTTATTCTAATTATCATTAATTTATAATAGTTGACAAAAATCATTAATTTATAATAATATTATATTATTAATTACGAAATTAACTAACAAATTAATTTATTCAAAATATTCAAGATTTTTGTAAGATCTTGTTAGATTCTTTCTCAATCAGATTTTATTGCAATTATAATAAAAATTAAATTTATACTTAAAATTGATTTTTATTATTATTCTTATTGATATTTTTTTAAATAACATATATTTGATTGATTAATGTAAATAGTCAAATATGTTATATTATGTTTAATGAAATGGTCTTCCTATGTTTTTGATACATTAGATTATTTGTACTTCTCTTTAATAGAGAAGGTTCCCAATATCACATAAAATAAAACAATTTTCGCATTTTTAAAGGGTTATTGGTAACTGATCTGAGTGCTTTATACAACTTCAATTTATAAATTATTCTTTAAATAAATAATTAAAAGTTACAACTTCAAAGTTAAATTAGAAAATATGGCAATAGAAATTACAGCTACAACACAAAAACTTATAGCCTCTTTCTAAAGCAACAAAAATAAAGTCGCATTCTACCAATCAAAATCTTAGCCTTTTATATTCTTGGATTGGGTGCAATGAATTATCTAATATTTGGATGGCCTAAAACTCTAAATGGTACATGCCCATATGTAAATTTAGCAAGACTACAAACCAATAAGATCTATGATACAAGACAACAATTAAAAATGTGCAGTAGAAGATGTTGTGAAAACAGTTGAATTTTATAAATGATGAAGGAATTCTATTATTCAAAATTATATAAACCAAAGAGTAGTAAACTTAAATATCATGTGTGTTTAATAACATATTTCTCTCTATGTATGAATTTCTTGAAACATCCCTTTAGCCGCCATCCTGTAAATCCATTGCCACCAAAACCCTTTTCAACATGCATACATACATACTCACATACTACATATATATATATATATATATGATACATGAATTACACATACCGAGGGAGTACATGTGTTTTATGACATTTGGTACCAACACAATCGTGAATGCATTTATCAACTCCTTCAAAAAATATCTGGCACGAAGAAATGCACCTATCATAACAAGCTTCATATGATTCACTCATTGCTTGTAATGGCATCATCGTCAATGCAATGAACATAATCATCAACATAGATATACACTTCTTCTCCATCTTTTTTTTTTAGTTTTGTGTATCTTCTATGTTTGTTTCTTTTTGATGCCTCTGATTACTATGAACAATCTCTATTTATAGCTTTATAAAAAATTTATTATTGGAAACATTTGTTAGATTTGATTGTGTATATATTTTTCAAAGAAAATTAAATTGGTTGGATTGTTGGTCTTGATAAAAAAAATCTCTTTACATTTTGGGGGAGTAACATTGAATTTTTAATTTATTTACATCCATGCCACGCGTAGTTTTCAATCTCACAATGATTCTCAACCTAAATAATTAACGCCCCTTTCAGTACTACACTATTTACAAAATATGTTACTAATATTCAATCTACTATTGTCGTTTTCCCATTTACATCAAAATTACATATTAAAAATTAAATTTTACTATATTTTCTAATAAATCCAACATTGCGCACGTTATAAACACGTAAACTCTATATTTGCCATACTTTCTCGTCCTCTTTCTCATGTAGTTAAAGCAACATATCCATATGAGATTATAAAAAGAGCATCTATCTAAACCGTAGATAGACTAAAATATGAGTATATAAAAACTATTGTAAACATTTTTTTACATACTCTATGCAATGATATCAGAACCTGTTGAGACCATAAAAGACATTAAACCATTTTATGTAAACACATAAAATCAATGGAACATTATATTCAGAAAAGTTAGACAAAAATGCAGTAAACAATACAATATGTCACATTTATAAATTTGACAAACGGTTATCACAAACGGTTATCACTAACCGAATTGTAATTCGAACAATGTGGTTAACCATTAAACATACCGAATAAAAATTGGTTTACTATCTGACACAGATGTATACAAGAAAAGTAAGAATGAATATAGTTTATATTATGTATTCATCCCGTTAATATAGTCTAAGTTGCCATCTTTTATTTTAGAAAAGCATATATATAGTATTAACTATATGAAATAATTCAACTGAACAGTAATCTTTATATATGGCAATGATATTAGGGTGATTCCTAAATATTGCCTATACCTTTACAATGTTTTAAAGTCAAGGACGAATGTATTGATAGGATTAATGTTTAATGCCTTATGACAATTTTAATTGTATAAGTGATTGACAAGCTAAATATATGTCAACAATTGGCAAATCTTAGGCATATATTCTCGTATGTTCTTCAACTTATATAAGCAAAGGTTAGAACCCAAAAATTGTGGGAAAAGCTAATTCACTTGATAGACTGTCGGAGGAGATGATGGTTGATGTCGATGAAGAAGCATCAACAAAGAAATAAAAATTGTTAATAGAAGAATCATATAGGTAAGATTTGGTTAGAAGATTCTGGGAACGTCAAACATGTTAAATTTTTACCTTGTAAATCCCAATCCTTTTTTCTTAATCACATAGACAAGATGAACAATTTTATTTTGTTTTGCTTGCTGATAGATTAGAACTAAGAAATTGGATATGATTTTCGTTCTCAATAGGTTAGGGCCAATAACATGTCGTCGACAATAAACCCATCAACAATTATTAAGAATACAAAGATTAAACAACAAACCATGGCAGCCTCAATATTTGCTTCCCAAATTTATCTAATTGGTGTTCTCAATCCAAAAATTTCACATAGATGTGAACTTTTGGCTGTCGTTTTCAACAACCAAGATGTAAATTTTTTTCATGTTTGTGGAGTGGTTTGATTCAAGATTAAAACTTTTTCTGATGAAATAGAGATTTTGTGGGGCATGTCAAGTAGATTTACGAGATGCTACAAAGTGTACACTGTACATTGCAGGGAAAAAGCCTATGTAAGGTTCAGTTGTAACACTGGTGGTGCTATGGGGATAAACATGGTAACCAAAGGTGTGCATAATGTTATTGAGTTCCTCACCTATGATTTCCCATACATGGATGTGATCGGAATCTCTGGAACGGGAAATCATAGGTGAGGAACTCACCAGAGATTTCTTTTAGCTTAGTGCCATCTTGAGACTAAAACACTCTAGATTTATTGGTCCGGTAACTTCTTCTCGGACAACCTGCTGCACTGAACTGGATCAAGCGACGTGGAATATCAGTATTTTGAAGGACAGTAATCAGAGGACAGATCGTGAAAGGGAACTCACCAAATATACTCAATCGACTTCTTCTTCCTATACAATCTGTGATATGATGGTATTTATTTATATATATATATGATTAGACTGTTGTTTCTAAAAAGAATTGAGTGGACATTTAGTAAACTTAGTAATCAATCCAAAGTGTTTTGAGCATATTAGTAAAAGTGAAAACAAGTGTGGCTGTATTGGTGGAGCTCAATATGCTCAAGAACCTCACCGTCTATGCTGTTGCAGGCTCTCTATAGGTGGATTCAACACTCACGCCAGCAAGATAATGTTTGATATATTCATAGCCACTTGCCAAGATCCAGCTCAAAACATGGAGAGCTCTCAAGGCATCACAATGATGAAGCCATTAATGGGAAAGATATAAAAATATCTATCACTACACCATCTATAGACGTAATTGATTAAATCTCTATCTCTTAGGGGGGGTTATTTGGAGATGAATTTGTATAGAGTTGGTGAATTTTAAGAGTTGATAGATTTTAAAAGTTATGTGGATTGTGAAAATTTATATACATTGACTTATGGAATTTGATCATAACGTTTTTGGATTCGTATAGATTTTCATGAATTTGTATTACCTATTTTCTATCATTCTTTTTTTTTAAAGTAAATATACAATTTATTTATTTTCTAAATCATATACATTATTATTTATTTTTACTTTCAAATTAAAAAAAAAACAATAATAGTGATATATGCAAAATTGATTTTTTTCTTAAATAGCCATTTTAAAGTTTTCGTCACAAAGAGAGTATTGAAAGAGAAAAATGACCAAAACAAAAGATGATTTTACCCTTTGCTTTATATATAAAAGTAATAGAATAATAAAAAAATTGAGGATAAATAAGTTTCTTTTATAATTTTGAAATATGTTTTCAAATTTGAACTTTTTAATAATTTTTATAATTTTCGATTTAAAAAAAAATATTTTCTAAACTCAAATTTGTTCGTGTAACCCATGATTTGGTTCTCAAAATTTCTTTTTGAAATTCAATTTTTTAAACTATTTTAAAATTATTAATATTTATATTCAAGATGATAATTATTTATAAAAATAATTATATATTCAAAAAATGTAAAAGAATAAAAATGTAATGAATTATCGTTTTGGACATATAATTTGGATTAAAGGTGCAATATATATTTGGTAAGAATAATTATTTTATTTTCTAGTTTTTCTCACATGGAATTTGAAAATCACAAGGTTACATATGATATTATGAAAGTTGAGTCTTATGAGTAAAAATGAATAGAATTCATCTTCCAATAACAGTAGATTTTGTTAGAATTAGAGAATAAATAGTAACTAAACTTTTTGAATAACAAGAGATTTGAATGGATTCTAAAAATTCTTAAACCAGTAACAATAGACTCTACCAAAAATTTTGAAATCCAAGAACAAATAACAACAATTGAATCTAAAATAATAACAACAATTGAATCTAATTTTTTTTTAAATTCATGAGAATTCACTTACCAATAACCCCCTCCCCCTCCCCTCCCCCCTTAAGTTCTTGAATTTGACTTGACATATTTATTTATCATGGTTTACATTCTCTGGTTGGGACAGTGAGAGAAGGAACACAGTGTTCGTCTTAATCGATTTACTTAAATCTGCTATGTGTTAAAAGAACGGCCATGGAGTCGATGAGGATGAACTCAAGCCTTGAGTCTCAAGGAGAGTAGCGATGATAGTGGCATGAGCAGTTTGGCCTGAGATTTATCTCTAATGTCAGCAATTTCAGCTGGACAACTTATAAGTAGTCACATGAAATACAAAAGATCCAGCAAAGATATCTCTGGAGCAACGACATGGACGGCAACAACGTTATACCTTTACCCTTACAAAAAGATTGAGCATTCCAACATATTGGAGAACACTTAGCGCTTTTTTAGTTTGTGCCTTTATCTTTTCAAGTTGCCGGAAGCAAGAGCATGTAAATTTATACATCTATCGTCTTCCAAAACCAAAAAAAACATTTAAATTTGAAATATGTATATTACTTGGATTACGTATGAAAATCTATTCATCCAGCAAAAATAATTATTCTTGGTCTTTTGGGATTGTGGTATAAACCGATGTGTGCATAAAAACATGTAAAAAGGTTTGTAATTTAAATATATCCAGGAAAAAAGAAGTAAGATCAGCCAAAAAGAAAAACAACAAGTGAATCTAAGAGTTTTTTCTCTCTTTTAATCATAATATAATTCATACTGAGAAAACACAACATCAAATTTACATATAATAAAGATAAATGGTGAAAAATATAACTAAATAAAATAAATAAATAAAAATAAACATTACAAAACGGAAAAGATGAAAAAATCATTTTCACGATTTAAACATGAGACTAAAAGTATTTTTTAAAAAATAGATGTAATTTAAAAATAATATGACAATGGAAATATAAGGAAATAAAAGTAAATGACTTAAAATCAAACAAATATGTATAAAGATTTATCCTACACATATAAAATAAAACATATCATCATTAAATCACTCAACACTTGACCTAAGAGATTTTCTTATTGGCAACAAGACGAATGTTAGAATATCTTAACACCAAACATTTAAAATAAAAAAGAATGATAAAGTAAAAACAGCCAATCAAAATAATAATAATTTATAGATAATATGTAACCAAATATTTAAAAAATTTAAGATATACAAATTATCTGCACGAAGTACATACCAAACCGTTATAAATATTACATTAAACATCTATCGTAATATTTAGAATAAGTAAATATAAAATATGAAAAAATAATAATAAGTAAACAAACTATATAAGAAATAAAAGTATTACATTAAACGTATAACGTAATATTATTATTTGCTATGAAAGAAAAAAAAATTGAAATACGTAAATATACAAAATAAGAAAACAATAAATAATAAGTAAATATTCAATATAAAAATATAAAAACTAAATTAAAATCTATCTGACAAAAAAAAAGTAAAAATGTATCAAAACATATAGCTCTGCGTCTAAAAATTTAGTTTGAATGATAATAGTTCACTTAAGTACGTGACTATAATATCGTAATAATATTTGCTTGGTTTGGGCTCCATTAGAAATTTAGTTTGATAAAATAAAGGGGTTCTTTCGAAAATGACTCAAAATTTCAAGTCAACTCCAAAAATAATCTATGTTTTTTTTTTCTGAAACTTTGTTTTGTCCCATTCACCCTAGAAGTTCTAATTATTTACGAAAATGTCATTATTATTTTTTTTTTTGAAAATAATGCTTTAACCTTATCATCCTCATCTTCACCAAATATTTACAACTTTGTCATTGACATCAATACCTCAACCACCATGAAATACCAAATTGAGAGTGTTAATGCCCTAAATTTTCGATTTTTTCTCATCCTTTCTCATTTCCTATCCACACAAACCACATATCTTACACTTTCTCTCAAAATTCATTAAAAAAACTGAAGATTTTGATTACAAATTATGTAAGGTTCATAAGCTCACGATTCTTGGTGATTAACGAGTAGGTAGCTGTTGTGGTGAAGTCTGGGTGATTGGAGAAACCACACAAGTCATCTCACGAGTTTAAGGTATGAAATCGCGAACTACATTTTATTTTTCAGATCTGTTCGACGATCAGAAGTCTTCTTCATCGAGAATACTTATTTAGAAGTCTTATGGTCAATGCATTGGTTAGTTTTGTAATTGACCTTTTATGTGTTTTTAATAGAAGACTTCCCTAGAAGTCTTCTGGTACTTCTAATAATGTTTCTAGCTAAACGGAGAAGTCTTCTATAAGTCTTCCTTATAGAAGACTTGTACAAGACTTCATAAGAAGTCTTCTCCGATTATTTTGTTTGATTAAGTTGATGTTCTGTGTTTGTGTTGTCTTCCTCACAAGATATAATTTTTAACTTCCATGAAATTTAAAATTTTAACTTTCACTTAAAATTCAATTTTGATCTTTTGGGAATTTGACTAAGGTTTTTTTAGAAGTTTTCTCTCTTAGTTTTAGAAAAATTTACTAAGTTTTTGTATTGTTGTGTTTTGTTTTCTATGGGAAGAATGATTAAAATATTTTTTAGTATGTTGCATCAATAACTTTAATGAAGTCAAGTATTTTTGGCAAAACATGAACATATTTACCATTCTTTTGATTAATATCTCTTAAAGTTTACAAAATAATTCACAACTAAAATATTACACATACAAATCATAAAAAGATCATAAACAAAATTATTACACAGCTAGATATTATTCCTTAACATAGATAAGTTTGGACTCCACTTCACATCATCTCTTTGTATCACTTTGGGCAGAAGACTTTGGAAGACTTTCTGGAGACTTTGTGGGAAGTCTTCTAGCATAAAATACATAAGATTTTCCAAGAAGTCTTCCGAGAGTCTTCCGAGAATCTTTCGAGAGTCTTCCAAGAGTCTTCCGGGAGTCTTCCAAAATTCTTCCGAGAGTCTTCCGAGATTTATCCCAGAAGTCTTCCAAAATCTGTCTCAAATCGGAAAAATTTGCATATTCAAAAGCATTCAAATGACTTCAAAATAGAGAAGACTTCAAAAATAATTTTTTAGATAATAAACAAAACATTCACATTAGGTTGGACCTATAATTTTTTAGAATCTAATACATAAAACACACAAAATAAATATCCAAAATTTATACCACTTTAGGCAGAAGACTTCGGAAGACTTCGGAAGACTTGCTGAAGACTTCCCATGAAGTCTTCTGAAAAATCTTTCAAAGTCTCTCAGATATGTAAAAACCTGCAAATTCAAAAACATTCAAATAACTTCAAAACAAAGAAAACTTCAAAAATGAAAATTTTATGCTTACAAAATAAACAAAACAGTCACACTAACACACACATAAATTCATATCCAAAATAAACACACAGATAAATTCATATCCAAAATTTAGAGATCTACTTTTGAAAGAGTGAAAGATGAAAATTATGTAATGAAAAATTTGCAAAAAGAAGATAAATTAGTGAGAAGACAAGAAAAAGTGAGAAATTGATATAAAGTTGAGATTAGAGAGAGGTTGGAAAGTTTTAGAATGAGAAACATTACATTTTTGTTGCAGTTATTTGACATGAAGAAAATGTGTAAATTTTCTTTATATATAGAGAAAAAAATTCCAATTAGATTAAATATTTTCGACCCAGAAGATTCATGGAAGACTTATGTAAGACTCATGGAAGACTTATGGAAGACTTTGATTTAGGCGGGAAACCTAAATTATTCCAAAATTTAGGCGGGAACCCTAAATTTTACTTAAATTTAGGCGGGTTGTGTCGGAAGACTTCTTTTTAAGTTTTATGTTAGTCTTCTAGACCCTAAAATCAAATAACTATGCAAAAAAACCTTTTTAAACTTAAAAAAAAATTAGAATGTATTTAAATCAAATTATTAGATAGTTACTAAACATATATAGGTCAATTTGAAAAAAGAAAAAAAATGAAGATAAGATTTCAAATCTAACCCTAAAGATATCAACAATACTATAACATATGTTACCAAACCCTAAACCAGTGACTCATGAACCAATCTACATTCACTCATATATGTTGAAAATAATTCAATTTCAGATAAACTAAATTTACATCATTGAAAAATGTTTATTATTACATGATTTCAAATTTTAACCCATGAAAATATTTTTTATAAGAATTCTAAGTTATTTTTAAGATCTAATCCATGAGAAGACTTTCTCTAGAAGACTTCTGGAAGACTTTTGGAAGACTCATGGAAGACTTATGGAAGACTCCTGGAAGACTTATGGAAGACTCCTGGAAGACTTATGGAAGACTTTGATTTTTGCGGGAAACCTAAATTATTCCAAAATTTAAGTGGGAACCATAAATTCTACTAAAATTTAGGTGGGATGTGTCTGAAGACTTCTTTTTAAGTCTTGTGTGAGGCATCCAGGCCCTAAAATCAATTAACTATGCAAAAAACACTTTCTTAAACTTAAAAAAAAACTTAGAAAGTGTTTAAAATCAAGTTATTAAATAGTTACTAAACATATATGGGTTAATTTGAAAAAGAAAAAAAAATGAAGGTAAGATTTCAGAATCTCACCCTAAAGATACATACAATACTATAACATATGTTACCAAACCCTAAACCAATGACTCATGAGCCAATAAATTCACTCATCTATGTTGAAAATAATTCAATTTCAGATGAACTAAATTTACATCATTGAAAAATGTTTATTATTATATGATTTCAATTTTTTACCCATCAAAATATTTTTTATAAATTTTAAAATTATTTTTAAAATCTACTGAACGAGAAGACTTACAAAGAAGTCATCTTAGAGAAGACTTCTTTGTAAGTCTTCTCTAACGGAGGGTTATAATGGTAAAACTGAATACATGTTTTTTTTTGTTCACAAGAGACTGTTGTAATTTCACTAGGCTTTTGGGTTACTTTTGCATTTGATTGAATTTGGGGTACACTTTTGTATTCAAAAAAAAGTTTTAAGTTACTTTTGGCAAATCCCTATAAAGTAAATCCACTTTCTAATTTTAAAATAATAAATTTAAGATAAATGAGATGTTGCTGTCAATTATCAATGTGTACATCCCTTAAAATATAAAACATATCTAACTATAACAAAAAAAATTCAAATGTAACATATTTTAATATAAAAGTAAAAAAAATACTCTTATGTAAATATTTATTGATTATCATGCATATAATTAGACTTTGATTTATTTTGAAAAATTCAATTATGCTGACAAGATAAAAAAATTAAAATATGTTCGATAAATAGTTTATTTTCTAAAATACCATGAAACATGTTTTAAATTTATAAAATAACATAAAATGTATATTAACAACAAAACCATATATATAAATTATGTATCAAAATATCTAAATAATGTTAGAAAAACCGGCGTGTAGCGCCGCTAAACCCCTAGTATGTGAATCTAAAGAGAAACCTTATACAAAGGTGGAAACTTTAGTCTTTTATTCAGCTTGAAGATCTCATACAACATCATTCTCTATTTATACAAGAGTCACTCATTAACCTAGTAAGGCAGTGTCAACACATGATTGGAGAGTGAATAAGACAATCGAATCAATTAGACGTTGCAGGTTAGTGAGCTGGCCTTGTCGTACTCGTTGCACTCGCTTTACATGATCTTTGAGCATTCAACGCCGTAACAGAGAAGCAAGAAGAGCTGGAGCTGGGCTTCGCATCATCCTTCACCTTAGGCCTTATCATCGTCTCAGTTTCTTGCCCAATACTCTCTGTACACCCCCTCAAACTTGGGGTAGAAGGAACTGAGACACCAAGTTTGTGTCTCAGTTTAAAGAAGGAAGCCTGAGACAGTGACTTGGTGAAAATGTCGGCGAGCTGAAGAGTAGCTGGGATATGTTTAACTTCAAGAGGTTTCAACGTCTATACATCAATTGAAGAAGATCGGCTAAGGTGGGCGAGGAATAATCAAGATGTCCTGAGAGCCGAACTCGACAGTAATGTCCTTCATGTTGTAAGCAAGGGTGACACCAATGCCAAAATTATTTGGTCAGAGGTTTATACTGCTGTCAAGTTTCACCGATAGTCCCCGATACTTAGTTGAGAAATACCATGATACGTTGGCTATTTGCAAAGAATATGGCAATCAAGATTTGTTTATCACAATGACTGCCAATCCTAACTGGAGAGAGATTAAAGAGCATCTTGGAAAATATGTTGGAGATTCTCCCAATGATAGACCAGACTTCGAATGCCGAGTCTTCAAAATGAAGTTAGATCACCTACTCAAGGATTTCAAAAAAGGAACTTTCTTCAAGCTATATACAACAGCTCTCCTCAGAATAGAGTTTCAAAAGAGAGGCCTCCCTCATGAACATATGTTATTGTGGTTCAGTAACTCTTCCAGAACACCATGTACAGATGAAGTAGATGAGATTATTTCAGCCGAGCTCCCAAACAAAGAAGAAGACCCATAAGCTTACAATTTAGTCACAAAACACATGATTCATGGTCCATGTGGTGTCATTAATCCGAAGTCACCATGTATCGAAAATAATGTGTGCACGAAAAATTATCCTCGGTCCTATAATGACTACACTTCGATTGACAAATCAGGATATGTATTATATCGTCGACGCCGAAACGAAAAATGCGTTTGTGGTAAAGGATGGGGCAATCCTGAACAACACCTTTGTTGTACCTCATAACATTAAGCTATTGAAGAAGTACGGAGCTCATATTAATGTTGAATGGTGTAATCGTACAAGTGCGGTGAAGTACTTATTCAAGTACATACCCAAGGGTGTTGACAGAGCAACATATGTTATAGAGAAAGGAAATACGACAACTACATTTGACACAACGACCTCTGACGAATCAAATGAGAGAGTCATCAAACAACGCAATGAGATCCAAGTCTATGTTGATGCTCGATATCTATCAGCTTGTGAGTCTATGTTTAGGACATTCGCATTCCACATATACAAAAGAAAACCATCAGTTGAGAAGCTTGTCATTAAATTAGCAGGTGAACATAATATCACAATTAAAGAAACTGATAACCTCGGCCGTGTGATCTGCAAGCCAGGTATTGAGAAGACAATGTTCACTGAATGGATGGTTTTATGCAGAAGGTCAGAGTTTGCACGGACATTAACATACGTGCAAATACCAGAATATTTTGTATGGAACAACAGTACTAAAGTTTGGTCTGAACGTAAGAAAGACAAAACCATTGGAAGAATCGTAGTTGTTCATCCATCAGAAGGTGATCGTTACTATCTAAAGATCCTCATAAATAAGATTAAGGGTCCTAGAAGTTATGACGAGCTCAAAACGTTTAATGATGTGAAATACACCTGACTTCAAATCAGTTTGCTACGCACGAGGATACTTGGACAATGATGTCGAATGGCACGAGAGTATGTCAGAGAGTGCTAGATGGGCTACCTCATTCCAAATCCGCGATATGTTTGTCACGTTCCTAAACAACTGCTTCTTCACGAGTCCTAAACACCTATGGGAACACTCATGGAAATCAATGAGCGAGGACATATTTCACAAGAGACAGAGACTCTTAGGTCATACAAATCTGGAACTGGATGATGAGACCCTTGAGCAATACACGTTTATCGAAGTGGAAAAGTTGATGTGCATGCATGAGCGGTCATTAAGTGATATTAAAGGGATGCCAAAGATAATACATTTTTTGATAAAAGTACTGGAAAACAATTTGTGGAACCAAGAACTGGATTACGATGTTGCCAGGGAAACACTAAGACATGACATGCAATTCAACAAACTTAATGATGAGCAACATGCGATTTACGAATCAGTCTTAGACTATGTTGATAAAATGGATGGGAAGCTATTCTTTGTATATGGCGCATGCGGCACATGGAAAACATTCCTATACCAAACCATTATATCCAAAAATGGATCAAGAAAATAAATAGTTCTACTGATTGCCTCTTCAATAATATATGCATTGCTACTACCTAACGGTAGAACAACACATTCACGCTTTAATATCCCTTTAAAGCTCTCCGAAGATAAGCTCTGCACCATCAAACCAGGAACAATGTTGGCTGAACCAATTGAGAAAATGGATCTTATAAGTTGGGACGAAGCACCTATGACACATAAGCATGCTTTTGAAGCACTAGGCAAAAAGTTGAAAGACATAATATCTAGAAAAAATCCAAATGCAAAGGATTAGACTTTTAGCGGCAAGACAGTTCTGTTAGGAGGTGATTTTAGACAGATACTACCTGTAATTCCACAAGGTAATAGAGCTGATATTGTCTTAGCTTCAATAAGTCACTCATACCTATATGGGATAGCTGCCACAAGTTCTCTTTAAAGACAAATATGAGAGTCAATCAGGAAGAGAAAGAGTTCTCTGATTGCCTCCTTCATGTTGGGGAAAGTCGTCCACAACCAGAATAGGGAAATGAGTATGAGGACTACCATGAACAAATGATAATTGTCGATAAGTCATTGATTCGACAGAGTTATGTTGACCCATTAAAAGAAATTGTCAATGTTGTACATGGAGAAGTCAACAAAATGACGACCTCCCAAAGCTCCTACATTGATAAAGCTATACTCACACCCCGTAATGAAACCGTCAATAAAATCAATGTTTATACCATCTCACAGACTAATGGGGTTTCAAGAGATTACTTCAGCTCTGATAGCTTTGAGATATCCGAAACTCGATCAGATCAAAATGATACATTATACGCGGTCAAGTATCTCAATTCCTTGGAATTTTCAGGGTTTCCTTCACACAAACTCACTCTGAAAGTTGGTTCCCCAATTATTCTTTTACGAACATAAATAAAAAAAGGGATTATGCAATGGTACTCGTATGATCCTAACCCACATAGGCGACCGCGTGCTAAAGGCCGAAATTATCACTGGCTCACACATTGGAAAATAAGTCTTGATACCAAGGATTGTTCTTTTGCATGATTAAACAAAGCTACTGTTTACCTTACATCGACGTCAATTCCCTATCAGATTGTGTTATGTAATGACAATCAACAAAAGCCAATGACAAAGCTTAAAAGAGGTCATCTTATATCTACCTAAACCCGTCTTCGCTCATGGTCAGCTTTATGTGGTCCTCACACGTGTCACAAGCAAAGCAGGATTAACAATCATTAAAGGCGAAGATTCGCACCGGCTGAAAGTTAAGAATATAGTCTACAAAGAGATCTTCAAAGGCCTTATTCCCCATCAAGGTATTTTAATTAAAATTAGAACGTTTCACTCCCACCATTTTTAAAAGGTCTTCTCATAAATAATTCTATTCAACAGATTTACAAGGTCCAACATTTCAACCAAAGGATAGTACATTCACATAAGAAGGACTTACACAGAGTTCTTATGCAGCTATGACAAGTATGTATCTTTATTATATAAATAACATGGCTTCGTATCTACTTAAATATAAGTTAACTAACTTAATATTTACAAATTTCAGGCTATTTCTTTCAAATGGTCCACATCGCAGCTTCTCTTCTTCAAAAGACTTAATCTTTTTCTTACATTATTTATGATAATTTGAGCTAAGCTTTCTGTTTTTTTAACAATTGCATAAACTTAATAATCCCAAACTTTCCCATAATTTTGAAAAAATACAATACTCCCAATCCAAACAAAAATATTAACACTTATGATCGTGAATTAAACTATCTAAACACTTATAATCAGTCGGTCAGAAGATCTCATTTTTTTTTCCTTTACGACGTTGCTTTGTTCAAAACAAAATCTTGGGCCTATTTGCCATAGTCTCAGCCCAAATTGGAAAGCTAGGTTCTCAGTTCACACCACACCAAAATTTATCTAAAATATCGAACCAAACGTAATGGAAACTACTCGATTTAGAGTCAAATTAGATAACTCCGAATGAGTTTCCACACATCTAAAGAGAGAATCACTCTCTCTTCGCATCCTTATTAACAGTCTCCGTATCTTTCAGAAGGATGAAGAAGAGAGAGTTTTTTGTTTTGTTTTCGATCGAAAGATCGATCCTTTTGTTCGCTAAGGCCAATTATCTTTTCGCATAGGCGATTTTGAATATCGCTAGGCAAATATTTTTGTTGTGTTTTCAAACCAGTCGGATGATGTTCTTCTACTTTCTATCTTCTTCTCCAACTCTGGTTTGATTTAATAAAATAAAATTCTAATCTTAGGATCGGATTTAAGTTTTGTTTCTCTTCTCTTGGTTGATTTCATATTCCAAATGATCTAGAAAGTCTCAGGTTTTCTTCGCTAGTCATACTCTGTCTTTTCATCAAACCATGAATCAATCTTGGCTTTCAGTCTTAAGTGAAGTCTCCTTAATGGTGAAGATCAAAGGTTATTGATGAAGTATTTGGAGTAAGTACAGATTCAGATAAGTTGGAGTTTCTTAAGGAAGTTCCAGCACGATTTTGTTATTATTTCTGTTAAAGTTTCTCACGGGATTTTATCTCTGGCAGTTTGAATATGAGCTTTTTTTGGATCTACGGTGATAAAAAGAAGAAGGAACAAGCAAGTGAATCGATCTGAGTGGTGAGAAAGGCCGGTGGTTCTTGGCCGACATGCAGCCGGCGGTGGCATCGGTGTCGTCTCTACCCGATTCCAGAAAATGCGAGGCTCCATCATCGACACATGTCCCACATGCAAAAACCCTTATCTTCAATGTTTGGAATTGTAGAAATAAGAGATAGGACTTCGTCTGTATTTCACATTTTTAACAGGAATATTCACTTGTAAAGAGGCTTTTTGGCCTATTATACTTAATGAAAGCAAAAGTTGACCAAAAACACTCCGAACGGGTCTTTTTGGATACCCTAACCAATGGAATCAATTGTTCCAGTACTCTTCAAAAAAAAAAAGTATTTTCCAGTACTTCTTTCTTTTAACTCATTTCATTTTCATTTATTTTTAATTCAAAATCTGATAAAAAAATCCAATATATCTAATATGAATCTATTTATTTATACAACATGCTACTAAACCTAATTTTATCTCTTATCTCTACAGATCTAGATTTCATTTCCATACTTCATCTTCTTTTTCTCTTTTTTTTTTATCTCTTCTCTTTTTCTCTCTTTTCTTTCATTCCTCGATCCAAATCTTTTTTGTCTTTAATTTTTTTCTTCTTCGATTGTTCTGCTTTTCCTTTGTTTTTCTTCGAATTTTCTCTTCTTCGAATCTCTTCTTCTTCGAATCCATTCTTCTCCAAATCTTATATGTTTCTCCTCTTTTTTCAATTGAGAAGGGAAAACGTAAGGATAAAATTGGAAATTTTTAGTGCACTAAAAGTAGAGAGTATGTTAGAATTCGCAAGAGTATGTCCGAATAAATTTTTTCCAATGGTTCACCTCTATTCGATGCACTCCCATTAATCTTCTTGATCGTATAGAGTTGGCTTGAAAATAGAAAATCCTTAATCAAACCGTGCGAGGATCTAAAAACCGTGTGTATATATTTAAAAATTTGAATTGGATCTGAAACCGAATCAAACCGATATACGGAGAACCGAAATTCTGATTAAAGATACTTTTAGACCAGAGGAACACAAGTCCGGAGCTTGTTCTGTTCGACTTTTGTTGTACTTCCCTCGATCTGATTTTATCGATTACGATATTTCATCTATCATCTGTAAGTGCCGTTTATTCGTTTCCTCCTCCTCCTCGATTTTGTTTGTGTCTGGATCATTTATCGCTTAATCTGCTTTCACTTTAGAGAACATTCCCCTTTTTCGGATCGATTTGTTTGGTAATTCTATTGATTTTCCATGAATTTAACTTTGATTTGATTTGGTAATTTACCCGTTGACGACTGTGTAAGCTAGTTATTGAGCACGTCATGTTTCTTATGATTAAGGTTGCACTAATCATATTCGTTCGTGATGTTCTCGTACACTTGATCGCTCTGTGTTAGTAAATGCTGTAACCCAACAGAACAAATATGCCTTTTGCTTCTTCTGTTTTAGATCTCATGATTCTCATCTTGTAGCAACTGGTTGCTATTACTGATTTCGTCTTATGGTTTTGAGTTTCTGACCAGGTTTCGAGATGTAGTATTATTTGTTGATCCTGTTTGGTTTTACTTTGATCCTGTTTGGCTTTACAACTTCTAGGAGAATGCATGAAAATATTCCGAGTTTCTTTCAGTGATTATATTTCACACACTTGCATGTTTATTTGAAGGTAAAAATATGAAGCATATAGTAAAGATATTGAGCCTCTTGGTGGCAATCTCTGCCTTCTGGATTGGTCTTTTGCAGGCTGCAATTGTTCCTCGCAGCTATACATGGTTGGTAAGTCAAAACCGACGATTATGTCTTCCCCTTTTGGTTTTACTTGATCTTTTGATATCAGGATCGTCTTCTGATTTGGTAATGTTGCTTTTGCAGCTACCGATCTACTTTGTAGTGTCTCTCGGATGCTATGATCTATTAATGGTTGGTATCGGCCTAATGCAGTTTCCTACCTGTCCCCAAGAAGCAGTTCTTTTGCAGCAGGTAACTTTTTAAGACAGGCTTCTTGTTTGCCAGATCCGGTCATGCTCTTTTGGCTCAATCGTATTTACAATCTGGTGTTGCAGGATATTGCAGAGGCCAAGGACTTCTTCAAGCACAAAGGGGTCGATGTCGGATCAGACTGATACAATGACCAAGCACTAGAATAGTTAATCTTTATGGCAAGAGATCTTACATGTGTCTGTTTGAATAGTTGAATTAAACAGTGTTTTCTGACTTTACTTTGAGGTAATGTGGCAAACGACATTACGCAAAAAAGCAACAGCTAATAATAATTTGTCTTTTTCTTCTTTTGTTTCTTTAATTCGTACTTGTCTATTGATATAATGATGCCAAAAAGCCAAAGCACAGTGATAAAAACCATCAAAATCTTTTACATCTGCAAACACATTTTTGTGAGTCTGTAAAATTAAAAACCATAGAATCTCATGCGAAGGATAAAAATAAGTGAGAGCTTGTTTATTTATCGCTTCTTCTTGCCACCTTTGCCTGACTTCGATGAAGTTCCAGCGGTTGATGTTGTTGCCTGGGGTTCTTGCTTCTTCGCTTTCTGAGATTCCTGCTTCTTCACTCTCTCTGGATGTCTCGGTACCAATTCTGCAATTTTCTGCATCAGTTGCTTCCCTGCAAACATTATATATCAGCACAATGAGCACATCATATAGTATGAAGTTACACCTAGCAGTGATACACAGGTGGGAGTTTCTTTTTCTTGCAAAGCCATATGGAGATATCATATATTCACTCTTTCATGAGCATATGGATAGGATTAAAACAAGTAAGAACATCTGAAGAACAATAACTTGGACAATGGTTTTATATCCCTCATTTCTGCTGCTTGTTAAGGTCTAGCTAGCTATACAAATGTAACATTATCGACGGCAAACACAACACATTAGAAGTCTTGAAAATGGCCAAAATAAGCTAATTTCTGAATCTGGGTTTGCCGTGATCATATTGCAGAAAACATAAGAGCCTACCAAAAGATGAACTGAACAGAGATTAAACATATCATATTCCAGTAACAATATCATCATAATGAACACAAATGTCTAACACGTCAAACAAAAGCTGCAACTTGCACAAAAAACTTGTAGTTCCGTTCTGTGGGCATAAGATTGACATGTACAAAATATGTAACAGCTTATTTTAACAAAGAAGGGAAAATGAGACTTGGCCACAGATAAAAAAAAAAGGGCAAATCTCCAAAATAGCACATTTCTAAGTTTATATCACAAAAATAGCACTCAAAAACTAAAATGACCAAAATAGCATTTTATCTTTTGAAAAATTTAAAGTTTTTTTATTTTTCAAAATTTGAAATCTTATCCCAAAACCTCAATTCTCAACTCTAAACCCTAAAACCTAAATTCTAAACCCTAAACCCTAAACTCTAAATCCTAAACCCCACCCATTGAGTGCTATTTTTGTGACTTTTGACCTTGAGTACTAGTTTGGGAACAAAAACTTGATTTAGTGCTATTTTGGTCTTTTTCTCAAAAAAAAAAGAAAATTCGAGATCAATGGAACAGCTCATAGAGCCTTCGGAACAAAGGTAAAGATTAGTGTTGATATACATGACACAATTAAATTTGAAGATCATTAAAGAAGTTTAAATCAGGGTGTGATATGATGATGGGAAAAAAAAAGATAGCAGACCACAAAAGATTGTTGAAAGTTCATACTAGCGACCAAAACTGAATATGCAAAACTCATGTTTAGATAACAAGCAACATTCGCAGGAAACACAACAAGACTAAAAGAAAGAAAAGCAGATTCCATGTGACTATGTGAGTGTTTTCTATGTCAATGAAGACTACCTTGTGAGGAATACAGTATACTATACACAAAACCGCAAGCTCAATTCAACATAAGAAACACTAAAGAATGCAGAGGTGAGGTGAGGTCTTACTTGAAGCAATGGCGGGATTGACAAAAGTCCCATCCTCTCTTTTCAACTGCACTCTCACTCTCCCCACTTGCATGAAATCACGCGGATACGCTTTGTCAATCTGAGAATAATAATCAAATCAAAGACAACGCCACAAACAATTATCATTTTTCCCTTAAAAAAGGCAAAATTACCTCGACGGCGCTAGGGAGTTTCAGATGCTTGCAGCAGTCGCTAATCTCAATGCAGTTAGGGCTCTCACAAGCTTTACTCAAACTGATTCTCCTTCCCTCCGCTACAGTCTTCTTGGAATTGATGTAGACTGGGTACATCACTACCCACTTCTTCACGTTCAGCATTCCATTATTCTCCATCTACATATCAAACACATCCGAATAGGTTAATTGAAAAAAATCTAGCAACAGGCGACCTAATACGCGATTAAAAACCGTATAAATCACACAGATCTTTTCCGATTTTTCAGAAATTCAGAAGCAAGCATCGAGAGCCCTAATCGTGTACATGCGCGCGAGAAGGAAGATAACTTGATGCTTGAATTGATACGAAGAGAAGAGAAGAGAAACGAACCTAGAATCAAGCTTTTGTGGATTGAGATTGCTTCGGATCCAGATAATCGTTGAGGCAGAAGAGAGAGAAACGAAACACGACGGAGAAAGAAAGAACGAGAGAGAGAGATTTCCCAGTGAGTATTTAGTATATATTTGACCTCGAAAGATTTTTGACTGGTCGTTTCGTAATTAAACCGTACCAAATCGAACCAGAATAAACCGGGGCACTGTAAAAAGTGGAATTGATTTTGATTTGCTTATTCTGTCTCATCAAAAAAGAAAAAGGGGGCCTGAGACCAAAGACTCTTCTGCTACTCGGAGACATCAGCTTTCTTTTACTTCCTCCTCGATTGTGATTTAGAGACACACTTACGGATTGGTATGACATCATCTATCTTGTTCCAGTTTTAGACCAATCTTGTTTTTTCAGCTCTCTCTCTCTCTCTCTCTCAAGTTTTAGACCTATTTTGTTCGTGTACCGTGAAAGAGTGGGGATTGATTTCGTCTGAAAGATTCACACAAAGTACTTTTGACTTAGGTAAACTCTTTTATCAATTTTTTTTTGTTTGTCAAAACCATACCTGTCTTTGTTGTCGCTGTGACTTTTATGTTCCTCGTTCATAGCTCATAGACTTTCTGTTTGAATTCACAAAAAAAAATATGCTTTGTTCTGTCAGACTAATCCCTGATTAGGTTAGGCTTTAGAGTCCTAATGTTCATCTCTTGTGTGTTTACTGTTTAGCTTACACACAAGTAAATAAAGAACAGTGGGAGTTATAGAAATTGATTTTGCTTTCAGGTATTCTCTGTAGAATAGATATGCCAAGGAAAAACCATTCTCTAGTACTCAACGATTGTTATTTGTTAGGGTATTCTGAATCTTAGTGATCCTGTTTCATTGTTTTACTCTCTCTGGTTAAAGCCAAGTTTAAAGTTATGGCACTAGTGAAAGAGGACTGCTGTGAGGAGTCGCATAAGTATATGGGTTTTGCTCTGCACCAGGTAAACACTAGTACTGCTTCCATTATTACTCCAAAAGTTTGTTGCTTTTTTTTAGAGTTACAATGTTTGATTTACATGGACTGCAGGCTAAGCTTGCTCTAGAAGCTCTTGAAGTTCCCGTGGGGTAACTTTGCTTCATCCCAGTTTGTGTTTCTCTCCACCATTATCTATTAATTTCTTATCTTTTTGTTTGTCTGGATCAGATGTGTCATTCTTGAGGAGGGTAACATCATCGCTTCAGGGCGAAACCGAACTAATGAGACACGCAATGTAATCTTTCAATACTTTCACTACTTCCAGAAACATAAAACAATGTGATGATATAGAGTGTCTGTTGGTCACTTCATCTAAACTATCAAGTCGTTTGTTTTAATTTTGTTCGAAAAGGCCACAAGACATGCAGAGATGGAAGCAATCGATGAACTTATTGGACAATGGCAGAAAGATAGGCTCTCACCTTCACAAGTCGCTGAGAAATTCTCGAAGTGCGTTCTTTACGTAACATGTGAACCTTGCATAATGTGTGCATCTGCCTTATCGTTTTTCGGTATGGTTTCTTAATCCGAACTTGACCAATTTTTTGTTTGATTTGTTCTTGATATGATATTCTTTTTAATCAAAGGTATAAAGGAAGTGTATTATGGATGCGGAAATGATAAATTTGGGGGTTGTGGTTCCATATTGTCACTTCACATAGGGAGTTCTCAGGCGTAAGATTATCCATCTCTAGGTTCGAAGATCACTACAGCCTTATTATAAAGAAACTGCCTTGTTAAATTGAAGTTTGTGATCTCTGGTTTTTAATATAGTGAACAAGGTCAAGGAGGAAAAGGGTACAAGTGCAGAGGAGGAATAATGGCAGACGAAGCTGTCTCTCTTTTCAAATGTTTCTACGAGCAAGGCAATCCCAACGGTAACCATTCTCATCTTTAGCTCCAGTTATGTTCTTTGCTGAAACATCTTTAAAAAGAGTTTTTTTTTTTCTGTTTTAGCCCCAAAGCCACACCGTCCTGTAGTTCAAAGAGAGATGGGTTAGAGGCGAACACGTTGCGAAAATTGGTGTTTTTAATTAGGATATGAAGAAGTTGAGGTAGAGTTTGTCGAATAATGATTCTACATATGGAACGTTATCAGTTAGTTATATCCAATACATATGTATAACCTCTTAAGTTGGATATTTCAATTTTGAGCTACTTAAGGAATTAGCTGCTGTTTGTAACTTTTTTCTTGTGTTGGTAGATAATTAGACATGACCATCATGAGAAGTAGAAAAGGTGAACTCTGTTTTCTATCCATAAACACTCTAACAGACTTGTTCTTTTACTATCCGTATCGGTTGTTATGGTTTAATTTATCAACTAAAACAAGTGTTCAAAATGCAATGCATACATATGCATAGTTGATGTTAACTAAAAAAAAATAGCAAGCTGTATAGGGATGTTTTTATTGTTAATAAAAAACACACAGAAGAGAGGAGAGTGTTTCTTGTGAGATTATGTTTCTGGTGGGCCCATTTGAAATGGGCATTGGATGATTCATGATTGTATGAATGAATGGCTAAGATTTCTTATCCACTAGAAAATCTAGTGTTTTCTCTTGCCGCTAACTCTCCCTCTCTCTGTTTTCTCTTGCACTGCTCTCACAGTCACCTTGCTTCGTTTGTTTGGTTTTTTGAGCATCTGGCCGGCCATGGATACATCATCTCTCGTGATTAATCATCGTCAGTCTCTATCTCGCATCATCAAACTTCCCCATGTACCCAAATCTTATGCTTTCTCCTCCTTTCAATCCTTTCAGACCAGACAACTCCTAAACAAACAGCTCTCTTTCCGAGCTACATCTCCTGCTGCGGTACAAAGAGACAACCACGAAACTGCCTCCTTCGTGGAAGACGACGACGAATCGTACGGAGAAGTCAACAGAATCATCGGAAGCCGGATGGCGGCAGGAGGAGGCGGAGCCGCCATGGAGTACCTGATCGAGTGGAAAGACGGCCATTCTCCCTCGTGGGTCCCGTCCAGCTACATCGCAGCAGACGTGGTGTCCGAATACGAGACACCGTGGTGGACCGCCGCGAGGAAAGCCGACGACCAGGCACTCGCTCAGCTTCTCGAATCGTCGGAAGGTCGCCGCGACGCCAACACGGTAGACGAAAACGGAAGGACGGCGCTTCTTTTCGTGGCGGGGCTAGGTTCCGACAAGTGCGTAAGGCTCTTGTCCGAAGCTGGAGCCGATCTTGACCACCGGGACATAAGAGGCGGCTTAACCGCGCTGCACATGGCGGCAGGGTACGTGCAACCGGATGCGGTGGCGGCGCTGGTGGAGCTCGGAGCGGATGCTGAGGTGGAAGACGAGAGAGGGTTGACGCCGTTAGAGCTGGCGAGGGAGATTCTGAAAACGACGCCGAAAGGGAACCCGATGCAGTTCGGTCGGAGAATAGGGCTGGAGAAGGTGATCAGCATTCTCGAAGATCAAGTGTTCGAGTACGCGGAGGTGGAGGAGATTTTGGAGAAGCGAGGGAGAGGGAAAGACGTGGAGTATCTGGTGAAATGGAAGGACGGTGGAGATTGCGACTGGGTGAAACGTGTACACGTGGCGGAAGATGTGGTGAAGGACTACGAAGCTGGGCTGGAGTACGCTGTGGCGGAGAGGGTGATGGGAAAGAGGATGGGGGACGATGGCAAGACTGAGTATCTTGTCAAATGGACTGATATGGCTGATGCCACGTGGGAGCCTGAGGAGAACGTTGACATTAGCTTTGTGCAACTCTACGAACAAGAAGAAGAGGCTCAACCTGTTAATGAGCTTGAGCTTGGGATAATTAAGGAATAACGCCATGATTTTTGTTTTGTTTTGTTTCTTTCTATCGAAATTTTCTTTTTAACTAAATATTTCACAAAAAGGGCATTTGTCAATGATGTGTTAGAAAATTTGCCGAGAGTACTGGAACACTTGGTCAATTCTAATTTCACAAAGAAGCATTTCTTAATTAGTCTGGCGAGTTCTCTGCTGAGATTAGAACAAAAATAGCTCAATTCAAGCTCTGTTTGTACATTATTGCAAATGCCATCAATTGATATTTGTTCTTCTATGCCAATTGAAAGATTTGACCATTCTGATCATATGGTGCGACGATATAAGAACAGTTGTTGGCTCAGATTTTGTAACAAAATCATTTTGTGAAAAGATCGTTTTCTGCAGAGTAACTAGTTTTGGAATTTATGACTGAAAGTTAACATTTTTTAAAACAGAATTTGGAATATCCGAGGTTGAAAACCGGGGACGGAAGAAACCATGACCTAATTGTGACACTTTTCCTAAATTAATAGTTTCTGGATTAGAAGAAGACTAGGTAATAATTTGCGTCTTGTACGGGATGTAATTATTAGTTTTATTATTTTTAATAAAAAGACATTAAATCTGTTTAATTTGGATATTGGTTCGATTTTAATTTTTTTTTAATCTTCTAAAATATAAATATTATTTTAAATTAATATTCATCTTAGAATGTCTGAACTTTGGAATATCAGCGAGCAGTCTTTCGTGTCTTAGGCTAACCAATTGTTTGATATGGATTTATGATTTGGATTGAGTTTAGTTGACCTATTGATTTTTATTCGTTTTGACATCTCTAGTATTGTGTATCTGTATTTTATCGTCATGGGTTTATTTCTGTCGGTTGGAAATCATATATATATATATATATATATATATATAATGAGAGACTTTTTTCTCTTCTAAGAGCATCCACGTATGCAAATAATAAAAATTGTGGGTCCCATTTATTTTCCGGTTTTGTTTGGTCGACTGGGTTATGAGTTTGGTTTGATAGATTAGTGAAACTCGTGTTTTGTGCTTCACCAGGGCTTAACTTCGCCGTCTCGGCTATTCACAATCTTATCTCTTTGTCTTCCCAGTCGTTATCTCTTGACCTTCCATGTGGTTTAAATGTATTTTTTTTCTAATTCTGCCATATTTGTTATTCACATTGAATCCAGTATTCACGTCGACGCCTCCGTTTCCTTCATCAGAAATCTATAAAAAAAAGGAAAAAAAAATGCAGCAATCACAAAATTGCAAGATCTGTGGGAACGAAGCCATACACTCTTGCCGTCTTTCGACCCCTAATCTCAAAGTTCTATTCGTTTTTGGGTCGTCGCTATTGAATAATACGATCTCACGTTTTTACAATGAGTTGATACGATAAGCTTCGCTCCGATCTCTGCAGATTTTCAAATTTCCTCTTTTATTCGATCGTTTAGTTGATTTTTTCACGAATTTCGGAAATCTGTTCTGTTTCTTCAATGGATAAGAAGATTTCGTTTACCGATGATCTTCCTGATGGTAATTGAGATTATGCATTTCGGTTTTAGATTAAAATCAAATCTGTGTGTTAGGGTTGTATGCGGTGTGTATGTGTTTTTGCTTTCCAAATCTGATGATCTTCCTGATAGAAGAATTTTTTTCTTTAATTTGGAAAGAGATTTGATGAATGATTCATCGTAACATGTCTTGCAGGCACGATCTCAGCGCTTCTCCAGAAGCAGGACAATGTGGTGCAGTCTTCCGGGATCGTGATATATCAGGTCTCGCTGCTGCTAGGAACCTCTATGAAGCTTCTACTAACGTGACTGTTCTCAAATCAAGCGATAGGATTGGTGGTCGATCCACACTGATTACTCCTTTAGTTGTCCTGTTGATATGGGAGCTTCTTGGTGAAGTTTTTTTAATCTATATGTGATGTATACGTTTTGAACAGCCTTGCGTTCTAAAGCCTTTCTCAAACGTTGTCTAGGTTACATGGAGTCTCCAATGACAACCCCTTGGCTCCTATTATACGCCGTCTAGGGGTCACCCTATACCGAACTAGCGGGGAACACTCCATCTTGTTTGATCATGATCTCGAAAGATACCCTTTTCCTGCCTGTACGTCCTATTATAGTATATACACAGGCTTGGATTCAAGATTTCGGGGCTATAAACATTTCTTGAAGAAGTTCAATTATTTTTTTTTTCTTAATTTGGGGGCCTATCCTTATATAAAAATCCTTCAAAAATTTTTGAGGGTCAAGGCCAATATTTTAACGAATTAGTTTTTTGTCATAGAAATCAACTCTTATAAGTATAATCTGGCTTTTTCCTATCTCAGTTATGGACTTTATGACATGCACGGGAATAAAATTCCGCCGCAGTTTGTCACTCAAGTTGGAGATGCATTCAAGAGGTTTCTCCAAGAGGTAAAAGCTTTGTATTTTTACTTGAGTTAAATTTTAGAATTAGCATATCCTTTTGTCGTAATAATAGAATTTGACACATGTTAGCTTGATTCTAGATGGAGAAAATTAGGGATGAAACTGTTACGAGCAGGTACTAATAGGCTTCCCTTAAAGTTAAAATATGTTTCATCTTTAAATTTTAATATTAAATTGTACATCTTTTCTCTTGGTGAACACACATGAAGTTTATTTTATTTACAAGGCTCGGGCTCTCGGATTTTTGAGGTCTTGAGCCAAATTGACTGGTACTATGTCTCTTGCACTCGCTGCAGCAAAAAACTAGACAGATCTGCCGCATCTCTCCGCCGCAACCAATGTGTTAATCACAATGTCACCAATGTAGTAAAGTAAGAACTTTACATACTCATAAAAAAACCAATATACACTAATTTTAACATTTCGATCACTCATGTTTCGTTTATTCAGGTACCGTGTTGAATTATTGGTTGATGATGGGAAAAACTATGCCATTTTTTTGGTGTTCGACAAGGAGATGCTTAAGCTCGCTAAGCAAGATGCAGCTGCTCTTCTTCTTGATGAGGTTTTTATTTCTTCCCACCAACATGTCTCAACACTCTAACAATCACTCAAACCTCTAACATACTGCAGGTTAATGGTGGTGTCGGCAAGAAACTCAAGGCAGAACTTGGAGGGAAAGATTTAGATTTCCATATACGTGTCACTCCATACAATTTCTCCCCAGACCACCGCACCTTCACCATTTTCGCAATCAGTGACAGTTTTAACACCGAGGTATTATAGTCTATACTCAACTAAACTTTTTCATGTGACTCATGTTTAAAATACCTCATCAGAACTTCTCTCCAGAGTTGCAACATCAAGGAAACACCATTTTTTGAAGGGAAATGTGGGGAAGCATCCACTTCCTGCTTCTGCCAGCAACACATCTACAACTGACGTGAAAGAAGGTGGAGCATACACCCCCGTGAATGAGAGTTTTTAAGCAATGAAAATGTGAATCCAAACTCTGCTTGCATTTCTTTACAATTTCTTATATTACTATGCATATACTATTTCATACTTTCCAGTTATTCCATGTTTTTTCAAAGTCGTTTACGGCTACGGACCTCATCCGACGAGAACAGTTTATAAGTTTTAATTGTTAAAAGGGTTGACTTAAAATTTAGTATTGTGGTTACAAAATACGATCCTGTGTTATGTACATGATACACCTAACATAAGTAAACATGCAGTATAGAAATATACATCCCCTTCGCATGCGCTATCTTCATTAGCATTTTCATTTAAATAGAATTTCCAACATCATACGTGTGCATAACTATGAATTTACACATCTCTACCCTTCTTCTTATACACCTCTTCTGATAATCACTACAAGCATACTAACCAAACACTTAGACTCCACCTCCTATAACATTTTCACATACAACAACATCTATTTTTAACATCCCCGCGCTTGCGCGGGGCTCCGCCCCTAGTGTAATTTAAGTTTGGGGTTTGTACTTTTCTGTTAATGCCTTAAAATGGGTTTGCCCCAAGGATGTAGGTTTTTCGGGCAGATGGATTTGATGGAGAAGTTGGAGTTAGTGGAGCTTCCCAAACTTGAAGGCCACACTGATAGGGTTTGGAACGTTTTCTGGAACCCTGTCAGTACTCTACCCATTCTTGCTTCTTGCAGTGGCAATAACACTGTACGCATCTGGGAACACAACTCTCTCTCTCACTCTTGGTCTTGCAAGGTTCCTTAATATTGCTTCATGAGTTTATTGCTTCTTGACCTTTTAAATTGATCATGAGTTTTGAGTTTAGCCCCCCAAAAAAAGGCCAAAGCTTTATTGGTTATATTGTGATTGCTCAGACAGTTTTGGAAGAAACCCACACTAGAACTGTAAGGTCATGTGCTTGGTCTCCCTCTGGAAAGTTATTGGCCACTGCAAGTTTTGATGGTACCACTGCCATTTGGCAGAATTTTGGAGATGAGTTTGAGTGTATTTCCAATTTGGAGGTACTTACTTACTCCCCAACCCCAATCCTTGATTTGTAATTGCATTGGCAACTACAGTCGTATATATATATATATATATATGGAATTGTATGCAGGGACATGAAAACAAAGTCAAGAGTGTATCATGGAATGCAGCTGGTTCATACCTTGCAACATGTAGTAGAGACAAGTCCGTGTGGATTTGGGAAGTGTTAGGAGGAGCGAATGAATATGATTGTGCTGCCGTGGTAAATGGACATACACAAGATTTGAAGATGGTTCAGTGGCATCCCACTATGAATGTTTTATTTTCTTGCAGTTTTGATAACACCATCAAGTTATGCTGATTGGGTTGGGCTAACAGGGAGGGATGTAAAACTTGAAACTTGTTACAAAAACAAAATTTATTAACGTTAGTTGCGTGCTACTCACAGGTGTGGTGGTATGAAGATGATGATGGTGATTATCAATGTGTCAAAACCTTAGATTAATCCAACAAGTACACCCTCTTCTTTATATGCCTTCCAGTTTTATTCTTAATAGACAGATTTATAATATGTGTGTTTATTCTTCACACAGCGGTCACTCATCTACTGTTTGGGCCATTTCGTTTAATGCTGCAGGGGACAAGATGGTCACTTGTAGGTTGGTAAATCTTCTCCCTTCGTCTGCCATACTGTTTGACTGTTCTGACAATATCGAGTTTCGCTTGAATGTGGTACTTGCAGTGACGATCTAACCTTGAAGATATGGGAGACAGATATTGCCATGATGCACTCTGGTGAAGCATATGCATATTGGTGAGACTATAATGGCTTACATGGATTCCTTTTTTCCTTACAGTTCAGAGCTTGACATAATATAGAGTTCTTTAACTTCTCCAGTTATATCTCCGTCCAACTTGTGCTAATCTGCTTGGAATTTGCAGGACTCATCTTTGTACACTCTCTGGTTATCATGATCGTACCATATATTCAGCTCACTGGTCAAGGTATTAACACCTCTCTTGGTTTCCTTAAAATATGGTTTACCAGGAAGGCATGAATGTATTATTAACACCTAATGACAGGGACAACATTATTGCGAGTGGAGCAGGCGATGATGCTATACGATTGTTTGTGGACAGCAACAATGACTGTAAAAAAAACTTCACCTAAAAATTTACTTCAAAAACCGAAATCCTTTTTTTTTTTATCTCAGTGTGGGCTTTGGCAACTTCTTTCCATATATATACATCAAACGTTGTTTGTATGTGTAACCAGGCTGATGGACCTTCATATATTCTGTTACTGAAGAAGGAAAACGCACATGACGTGGATGTAAACTCTGTCCAATGGTCACCCGGTGTAAGTTCCATGTTTCAAATGAAGTAATTGACACAAATGCATACAACTTCATACGTCAATATATGGTTGCAATGATGATCTAATGTTCAAAGGCATCATTTAAATGTAGCTTAGAAGTCAAAACATAATATCAAAGATTTGTTATTTGATCAGAGACATTGTTTGAGGACATGATAGAGACATTTGTTTATGGCTAAGTATTTTACCAGATAATGATATTGCATAGTATCTATGATTTTGAGCATGCCGTTGTTTTCTGAAACAGGAGGAGAACCGGTTACTTGCCTCGGCCAGTGATGATGGGATGGTCAAGATTTGGCAGCTTGCAACTAAACAGTGACTGGTTTTTTTGTTCCGGTTAGGTTTGAAACTCCTTTGGTGTTTATGTAAGACAAAACCTTGAGAGCTTGTTATTTTTTATCTTGTTTAAAAATTTGTTATATGTTTTGTTAAATTTGCTATGTTTTATTCTTGAATAGTTTCCTTAGACTTGAAGTTTGCATCATCACAGCCCTGTCACATGTTTAGTTTAACATATATTGTTTCTTTTGATTAGAATTTACATGTAATCGACATTTATGTTTGGTTCCCATGTTCAACTATGATGCAAGACTTTATTAGAGATGAATCGAAGAAAAAAAGATACATAAGAGTTCGGGGTGAATGAAAACTTAAAAAATCCCTCGAAATAAATTATATATTTTTGCATCTTTTGATAGAAGATGTCTATTTTAGAATTTTACATATTAATCAAATACTTATGGATCAGACCAAGGATGTACTTTCCTTTACATGGACTTGAGAGGGATCGAAGAGAATGGAGCCACATTGTATGTCTCAGCCACACATTCCTTTACAAAATCATCTGGTGACTCCAGGTTTGTGTCAGCCTGGTGCAAACACATGACAATTGAGTCTGGTCATGAAAAGTCAGAGAACCAAAGATGATGAAAAAAGAAGAAAACACTTACCACACGGAACCATTGTTTTCCCGACGGTGACAAAGTAGTCATGGGCGTTGAAAGCCGCATACACGTCTTGGCCGCTTACACAATCATGGAGCCTGCCATTAACAATCATAGTTATTAATAGTTAGAAGCGATAATACAGAGAATGAGACATCTTTGTCTTACGTAAAAGCTAGGAACTTGCTCTCAGGATTGTCCAAATTATCTGTAGAAGCCGGTAAACTGGACTGACATAAACGATATAATAAAAGCAAAGTTAAGGAAAATAGACGAATATAAAAAAGGAATACGAGGACGATAAGAAATCGTATTCGCAAACAGACATGGAGTCCAGATATGATATCTTTCCTTAACTCAAAATATTTGCTATGTTAGTGAGACGGGACTGTACGAATATAGAGTTCCAGGATACAACTGTGGCAGACGAATCAGGCCTCACTCGTGATCGCCCTATTGAACTATAAACTCCACGAAACACTCTCGGGATTATGACTTACGCGAAGGGATTTTTGCTGTGGTTTTGATACGGGAAAAAGTTAGAAATGAATGAAGAGAAGAGGCGATATTTAAAAAGACATAGACAACCCACTTCCCGCAACAGCTGCTGCACGTGGGTGAGAATCTCGCGGAGATCGAGGGAAGTTGAGTTGCGAAACTTATTCCCTAAGACTCTCTCTTATCTCGTTTAAAAATTTTGAGAGGATAAAATGCATGACGTTTTTATTTTCTACACAAACTGCTTGTCGTTTTAAATAAAATTGCATGCTGTTTTTTTTCCCGAATTAAATGACAAAACGTTGAGCTTAAGTTGGTCCAAAAAAAATCTTATTGAACCAGAGGCTTTCCACCAAGACCCGACCCGACCCGAGCCGGCCAGGCGGGACATTCATGTCATTAACACATATATAAACAACTCTTCTTTTCTCTTTTTTTAAAGATGATTTATTATGATCTTACAATTATGATATGAGAAAGATTACATAGACGATTCGACAACCAACAATACTACCTGCCTTATGAAGACCTACGCCTAACTGCATCACCTGAGCCATCCTATGAAGATCCACGCCTGGCCAGATTTACTTTCACCATGTTGAAGTTCCCTTGTAAGTCTTTCTCCTGTAGTCTGCATAATTGTTTGATAAAGCACTCTCTCCTGGATTTCCTGTAATCTGCAATAAATTGCATAGTCTGGAATTCAAACCCTAGACCTGAGTGTAGAAGCCTTTAAACCTTAACCAGTAGGCTACGGTGCTTCCACACTCTTCTTTCCTCTTCTTCCCCGATGTGGAACATTTCTGATACACAAGATGACTTGATTTTAGGGCTTAATAACATTTAGCCCAAGTCATTTTATATTCACATTTTAAATAAAAACCATTGGGCTATTTATTTGATCCAACATTATCTATCTTCATGCCACACAAAAAACAAATAAGAGTAGGCGCAAAGATTAAACGAGAGGATAACGATTAGTTACTTTGCTGAGGAAATTTTCGTGCTTGAGTACACATGCATGGGGTGTATGTCGGAACTTGATCAACTCTGAAAAGAACCTAAAATGGTTCTGCTATTCTTTGCTTCAAGCTGAATTTTAAAATAACAAACAAGCCACGATACAACCGTTACAGCCTTACACAGGGGAGAATCCATCCATATTAACTTATAAGATATAAGACTTGCCTCTTTCCACTGGAAGTTGTTGAGAGCAGTATTAGCTATTGTTATTACCATTTCGGGTAATGTCCATATGCGTCTCCCATTAGCATCATTGATCAAGGTCGGTCTCATATAAGATTGTTAACAACAATATCATTCATGTATGTTGGCAATGGTTTTACCTGAGAAATCATCAAAGCTAAATGAAAATTCTTCATCTGCCAGTTTCCCCTGACAAGAAACAGAGTATAAACTTGAATACTAAAACAAGAAACTTTCAATGTTTTGATAACGTTATAAACTGTACCTTCCGAACCACAGTTCCAGATTACAGAAGAGATATGTAAGGAATGGACACTCATCCAGGCTGCAACGAGAAATCAAAAGTACCTTAGAATTGTATGATCTCTCAATGTGAATCCATCATGCGCAATTATGAAATTTACACCGTGGTAAGGAGGATTCTGCTGGTTAACCTATATAATAAGAGAAGCGAGTAAATGTGATGATGTTATGAAACGTACTTGGAACAAAAATTAATAACTTGAATGTATCTTACTTACCTGGTAAAGATCAGAAGATCCTGCAACCCGAGTAGCAAAGCTTCCTTTCATACCCTAAATAATGTGGAACATAAGAGTGTTTCTGCAATAAGGCTTCTTCTAACATCATTGGTGTATACCAGATTCTAACGTTGTATACCTTCATAAATTTTCTAACATCATCCCTGTACATCCCATTCCACTCAGCCCACCTGAATTTGAAACAATAATCCAGTATTTACTGTGAGAAAAATAGTATTATCTATCACATTTTGGAAATCAAAGGCAAAACTGTTACCCATCCCAATTTGGAAACTCCCCGACAAAATATAATCCTCCATAATCCCAAGGCTCTGCAATCCCCGACGTGAACGAACGGAAGCGCAGTGTATATCTTAATTCATTGTTTTTTTCCTTTTCTTGTTTGTCATTCTCCTAGAAAATATATTTTGGTACGAGAACAGTAATAATGAGGCGGGTGACTGTGGTCGGGTGGTAAGGAGGCGGGATTGGGACGCTAATACGTTTCAGTTTTAACCCACCGGCTGCACGAAACTAAATCACAATTATCTTAGTCATCTAACACGAATATGGGCACATGCTTTAGGGCTCATTTGAATGTCCAGAGAAAAGGTCTATCCATGAGCTGTACTTTCCTTTGGAGATTAGTATAGACCTCTTTATTTTTTTTTTGGTAAGCTGCAGGAGACATTAGTCCCCTACTTTTTATTTAAAATATAAAATTACATGCAAAACTGCCGAGGTCTCGATACCCCATTAATATCCTCTAAAGAAATAGCACCAACGCTATCAGGAACAAACTCGAAAACATGCAAACCAAATGATAAAGAAAGAGCATAAGTAGCTAATCCATCGGCTAGATGATTAGCTTCCCTATACACATGCGAAATCTTGACTATCCAGTCTCTTGTTATGAAGCCGTAGCACAGACGTACTAGGAATGACAGGGGATGAGAATCATTAATCCCTGTCCGAAGAAAATCCACCACACTCTCTGAATCCACTTCCAGCTCTACCCGACGAAAACCACGCTCCCATGCTATGCACAGCCCATAGTATACTCCCCACAACTCTGCCATAGGGGCGGAGCAAATCCCAATAGTAAGCGCAAAGCCTCCATGCCACATTCCATACTCATCTCGCAGAACTCCTCCTGCCGTGGCAAGACCCGGATTACCTTTAGATGCTCCATCAGTATTGATTTTGATCCATCCGGACGGTGGCTTCTGCCAAGATATCTGCCTCTCCACACGTTCCCTCCCCCGACTGCGTCCACTAAGCTTATCATTCGCTACCACCACTTCCCGAGCTTTTTCTCTAAGAAATTGAACCCTATCGCGACACTTCCCTTCATCTCCAAACACGTAACCACACCTCCATTTCCAACACCACCAAACTGTTAAAGCAAAGAGCGTGGGCCATGAGTCTCCCCAGATCGGTTCTCTCTTCGCAAGGTTCTCAAATAGCCATTCTAGAAGGGGCAGAGTAAAGAAGCGTTGCTGTTTACTTCTAGGAACAAGTCGTATCCACAACCCTGCAGCCGCCGGACATTCCCGAAGCACGTGGAGTATCGTCTCATCTCCACCTTTGCACAGCGGGCATATACTATTCTCACTCAAGTGTCGGCGTTTACGTTCCATGTTCGTCATGATCACCTGATGGCTTACTAACCACAAGAACACCCGGACCCTCTCTGGGTTTATGACACTCCACACCCGCCTATACAAAGCTTCCATATTAGGCCTCGGTACCGTGTTACTTGTGAGGAAAGTATAAGCTGACTTCACAGTGAATAAGCCATCTTTACTCTCTCCCCACGACATTCTATCTCTAGCGCCAGTTACCTCATCAAGCACTACTGAAGCCAACCTAAGACGGTTCATTTCTGACATATAAGATTCGATTCTCTCCTGTATCCAACCTGTTCCCGTCTGCCATAAATCACAAACCCGTTCCTCTAATCTCTCTTCAGGTACCTCGACCGTACTTAACTCAGACAAAGATTCCTTCAACAGCCATCTATCCCTCCAGAAGCGAATCCGACTGCCATCACCAGTCACCCAAGCCATTCCCGGAATAACAACCTCACGTAACCCCATCATCAAACTCCTCCATGTTGGCGACCACGTCCCCCGTGTTTGTAGCCACAATGGATTATCTATTTCTCCCACATGGAACTTCTTCCTCAGTATCTTCACCCATAATCCGTCTTGCGTATTAAGCAGCCTCCAGCCCAATTTTGCTAATAAGGCAATATTCATTTCTTTTGCCAAACGTATTCCCAATCCACCTTCACACTTTGGTCTGCAGATCTTTTCCCAAGAGAGTAGATGCTGTTTCCTGCTACCCTCATTGCTTCCCCAAATAAAAGACCTAGCAATTTTGTCCAACTGATCCAGTGTAGCTACCGGAAGAGCTATAGTACTCATTGTATGCACCGGAATGGACGCAAGAACAGATTTAGTAAGTGTTATCCTCCCTGCCAAGCTCAAAAACCTCCTCTTCCAACCAGCCAGCTTCGAAGACACTTTCTCAACTACATCGCCAAACGTCTCCTTGTTTATTCTTTTTTGTAGAACAGGCATACCCAAATATTTTCCTAACTCTTTGGTTCCCTTTATACCACTTTCCCTGCTTATGGAGTCCGCTAAATCCCGATGCACATTCTCAGAGAAAAAAATTAGAGATTTCTCTAGACTTACTTTTTGTCCTGAAGCTCCACAAAATCTCTCCAGCACTTTGCGAATCACTCGAATCTGGGATATTGATGCCTCTGCAAGCAAGATCAAGTCGTCCGCAAAGCAAACATGGGACAATGCTGGCCCACCTCTAGATAGCTTTATTGGCTTCCATTCTTTCTTGGCAACAGAGAGTTCAATTTGATGACACAATCGTTCCATGCACAGTACAAAGAGATATGGTGATAGAGGATCTCCCTGTCTAAGTCCACGTTGCGGTTTAAAAGCCTCTGTCCTCTCTCCATTCCATAATAGACTCATTCCCGGGTTCGTCACGCACTGCATAATCCATTGAATCCACATCTCTGGGAGTTTTGCTGCTTGGAGAGTATCTTCTAAGAAATCCCATCGGATCCGATCATATGCTTTTTCGAGATCCAACTTGAGTAACATCCACCCTCTGCGACCCTTCTTCTTTCTCATCGAGTGAACTGCCTCTTGTACCACCACAATATTATCAGCACTGAGCCTGCCAGGGATGAAACTAGCCTGTGCTGGACCAATGAGATTTGGCATAAGCTTCTTTAAACGCAACACCATCGCCTTTGTTATTATCTTGAACAAGACGTTACATAAGCTTATAGGACGGAATTGCATAATCCTCTCCGGCTTAAGGACTTTTGGGATTAGAACCAGCATTGCATCATTCATACCTTCGGCGAGGACTCCTGATTCAAAGAACTCTAGCCCACACCTCGTGACTGACTCACCCACTACTTCCCATGAGTCATGGTAGAAGACAGGTTGAAACCCATCTGGACCTGGAGCTTTGAACTTGCTCATCGATCGAACCGAAGTCTCAACATCCACTGCAGAAAAAGGTTTATTTAAAATTTCTTTCTCCTCTCTTGTGAAATCCGTAAACCCTTCCCGCGGGAGCTTCTCCGTGTCTAAACTGATGTCATCCGTTGAGTACAGTCTTTTGTAATAGGTTATTGCTAGCTTTTCCAGTTCCTCCGACTGATCAATCCACCTACCATCATCGTCCTTCAGCATATCAATTCTGTTTCTCTTCCTCCGAACAATTGTACTCGTATGGTAATAGTTTGTATTTCTATCCCCAAACACTACCCATTTCTCGCGTGACTTCTGGTACCAGAGAACTTCCTCCTGCTCAAGAACAATATCAAATTCTTTCTGTAAAACCCCTTCCTTCTGCAGCAAGTCATCAGTCGGGTTCCTCTCCAAAACTTCCTGAATTTCTCTGATATCCTTCATTAACTTTTCCTTCCTTTGCTTCACATCACCAAATACCTCTTTGTTCCATTGTTTAAGCTTTACTTTTAAGGCCTGAAGAGCCTCAGGAGTGCGCATATCCCCATTCCAAGACGCCAAGAGTAGCTCTTTAAAGCCCTCATGCTTAAGCCATGCAGCTTCGAACCGAAAAGGTCTCCTCCTAGGATTAACTCTCTGTTCAGGCTCTAGTTGCACATATAGTGGTGTATGATCTGACGCGAGGAAAGGTAGATGAGCAACGACCGCCTCCTGCCATCTTACCCGTGCCTGAGCGCTACACAAGACCCTGTCCAACCTTTTCGCTATAAAGTTCCGAGTATCCTTTCCTCTTCTCCATGTGAATGTATTTCCTCTGAACCCCATATCCACCAAGGCTAGCTCGTTTATCCATTCTCCAAAAGCCAGCGAGTCTGGTGAGAGTCTACCATTCCCTCCTGACCTCTCATCTAATCTCAAGATCGTATTAAAATCACCACCTACCAATACCGGTTCCGTAATACCTTCAATAACCCGCTTTAGCTGTCCCCACAAATTACTTCGACGACTCACTGTAGGCGCAGCATAGACCGCAATAAGGTGAATGATTTCCATCCCAATCTCCACCCGTGCATGAACAAACTGTTCTGACGATTCTACGACCGTAAGAACTCCAACATTATTTCTCCACAAGAGCCAAATACCTCCACTTTGGCCAACTGCATCCACCCGAAAAGAGTTATCAAATCCTAAGCTCTGACAGATCTTCATCGCCTTATCTCCTCCCGCATGAGTCTCGAAAAGCGCAAGAAAATCTGTGTTGAACTTCTTCAAAATATACCGAATAGATCGTCTGAAATTGGGTTTGTTTGCCCCCCGGCAATTCCAGAATATGCAATTCATCATCTTTATGATTTTAAGGTCTAAGAGAACTACCGGGGTACCCTGTTATGCAAGGGACAAAACCCTTCCATCTCCCTGCGAGCTCGTCTGTATCTCCGAGTCTCCTTGTTCCATCTCGCTGGTGATATTATCCATCGGATTTGCCAGTTCCTCATCTCGTAACTGCAGCGGTTTCTCTGCAACCCCAATTGCCGCCGCATTTTCTCTGAATAGATCAACATCTCTCCCTGCATCCAACCTCTCCACTCTCAGTCTCTTACCAGACTCCGATAGACTGATCTCACCTTTGGTCGGGCCAAAAACCAACCCTCGAGCGGGCCGATTATTCAATTTTTTGGGCCTTCCCCGTGGTCCCTCTCCTGTCTTCTTATCCCCAGCCCACTTATCTTTGTTCCCCACTTTCAAACCCGTCATTATGTTTGCTTTCCCGCCAAAGATCATAGTCTCTTTGCCACGCGAGATTTCCTTACCTCTGTTTCTATCCACATTCATATCCTGATTCTCCTTGTTCTCTTCTCCCACAACAAAATCTTCCCGTGTTTCTCCCAAGTTTGTGTCCATCTCCAAACTCCCGTATTTATTAGATAAAGCAATCTCTGCGGTTTTCCCACCGTGAGCGATCTCTTGGTTCTGACTTGCCTCTCCACTAGTTTCACCCATCACGTTCTTTGTCTGTCTGGTCCGCATCTGCGACCCTCTCCTTGGTCCCTTTACCCGAACAAAACCATCCTCTTGCATTTGCTGTTCTTGTCTATTTTCCAGTCCATTCTTGGCCTGCGGCTCTGCATTTACGGCCAAGTTAGCCATTCTTTCCGCAATCATCTTCGGACATCCATGCACCAAATGTCCATAAATTCCACATTTTGAACAAATAACTGATAGACCCTCATAGGCTACGAAGTATCTCTCTCCATTTATTAGCACTGTCCCTTTCAAAGGCTTTGCAAGGTTCACTTCAACGCATATTCTCGCAAATCTTGCCCTTTCAAAATTCAATGTGGTCAGATCAACACGAATTGGTCTCCCCAGTCCTTTAGCAATGCCCATGAGTATTGATCGGTGGTAGAAATTCACTGGGATGTTCGACAGTCTGATCCAAACCGGTGTCGTAACAATGTCATCTCTGAGGGGATCAAACTCTGGCGACCAAGCTCTCACCATGAGATAACTACCAAAAGCCCTCCATGGGCCTCCTGTTAACGCTGCCAAGTAATCTTCTTCCTTCTCGAACCGAACCATGAAGAATTGTCTTGGTAAGTCCATTACATGCATTACTCCCTTCGGACGCCATAGTTCTCTTAGTTTCTTGTTCAAGGCAGTTATCGCGACACTCCTTCCCAAAACCCTAATAATCATACACTGCTTCCACATCCCGTTCATCGCTTCCAGCACTTCCGATTCGATCGTGATTGATGGTTCACCATCCTCCCCATTCGGAAAGTCCACCCGAAGCCGCTCCGCCACAAACGAATCATCCATAATACTCTCTGGATTTGGCATGCCTCCCCCGTTCGTACCCGCTGCCTTAGCTGCCCACGAGATTACCGCATCTGGTGGATCTCCTGGTGGTCTCGCTCTCTCCCCCACATCCATCATGGTTGCATCTCGATCTCCCGACTCCAAAACCCTACCTTCGCCAATCGCCAAGACCCTAGAGTCGCCGTTCATTATTTTACAGTATAGACCTCTTTATAGACATGGGATACCCCATGTTAATAAATAATAATAATAATAATAATAATGAGAGTTACTTACTTACACATGGGAAATTTGGCTAATAGGAAGGCCATATTGAGGATTGGTTTGTACTTTTATATTTTTGATATCATTAATTTTTGTCTTAATATACCTTTGATTTTATAAATACGAAATTAAGCCTCTAATTTATAATCTAATACAAATTAAATATCTAATCTAATTTATAAATTATATTGGCCAATCAAAAATAAAAGCTAAATATTTATATAGTTTATTTATTTAGTTTGTTAGTAAAATAATTAGAAATATTTAGTTTTTTTCACTTTCAGCATTGTATTAAAAATAACCCTTAATTGGCATTCCATTACGGAGAATTGGTGAACTTTGTCTCGACATTCCAGCCAACTATTGCATGCTCATCTGTCGAAGTCTCTTCTATTTCCGACCATTCAAGGTAATTTTGAACACAAGAAGAACAAAGGAACGAAATTGATGAATAAAAAAGTTGAATTCAACGTGATTCAATGCAATTCAACATAAAACACGATAAATTTGAATAAAATTATTTAGAATTATTTCCTAGATTTTCTAAAATTTAAAAACATAGAATATAGGAAAATATAAAATACATAATCTAAAAACGATAAAACATAGAAAAAGGTAAGAATACATATTATAAATAAGATAGAACACATGAAAAATGTTAGAATTTAAATTCTATTATGGTTAGAGCATAGCATACAGGTAAGAACGCGCTGTTTTATCTACAATATATGAACAAGATAGAACACAAATCAACGTTTTCTAATTTTTTCTACAATGAACACAAAAGCCTACAATATATATATATAACAAAGACATTTGATTAGAACAGAGACATATGTATTCTATATTTGGATAGATCATAGAGAAGACGTTACAACACAAATTGTAACTTTATAAAACATATAAGATAAGTTAGAACATCTATTTTATCCTTGTAAAAAGAGTTATAATATATGTTCTAACAAATTTAGATCAACAAATCCATATTGTTTTTAGATTTTAATTTTGGTATATATCAAAAATGTAAATACTATCATCATGGAATTGCTTTTTTCTTATATTTTTTTGAATTTGTTTACTCTTTTGTTTAATTTTTATGTGATAATGAGGATCTTTCGAATCAAGTAAAAAAAAAACTAAAAACGATGATAAACACACACAAAAAATAATAATATAATTAGATTATTTTATTGAAAATAAAACAAGATAATAAAATATCTTTTTATACTATAGAAAAATATAAACCAACCCTTAAATCACCAGTTGTATAAAAGATGACCACTTTCTAAAGTTTTTTTTTTTACTTTTTGCAACAACATTGAAGTTTTGGAAAAGGACCAAGACATGCCCCTGTGCTGTATGTTCTTCTTTTACACTCATCATCGCAGTCAATGTCGAACCAATCTTTTGTACAATATCTTAAAATGCAATGAGTATATCCACCCACTTGATTGATCACTGCACAAATACAAACAAATTAAAAATAATAAATATATATGCATACATATACATAACATCAATTTCACTAATATTAAATTTTCAAAACTGAAACAGTCAAAAATTATTATTAAAAATAAACAAAAGATAGATGAACAATGAACAATTTGCTATATACCCGGTGAGGCTAAAACGTTGGAGTTGGACAACGAAGACGTTGCTAATACCACTACAAGAAAAAACATAACAAATGTTTTTCTAATATTCATTATTTTATATCTGTCAATTTTGTTGTGGGAAAAAGGGTCGAAATGCTTTATTTATATGATTCTTTGTCAAAAGTTGTCTTAAATTTATATAGATCTCCTTGTTAAAATAGAATCCTACTTTTGGACCTTACCTTTATTTTATAGATTTTTAAGTTAAATATACATCTCCTATATATTAATTGAGGATCCTTTAAAAAGTGTAACCTATATTTTATACTAATTAAAAAAGAGATATGATGATGTGTCATTTAATTAGAACTAGATTCTGACCCGCCCTTTTAAAGGGCGGGTATATTTTTGTTTAATTTTTTTTTGAGAAATTTAATTTTTGTATTTGTGTTATTTTTGTAATCATATTTTTTTTAGTATTAATTTAATTTAATATAATATTTGGTAACTATATTAAATATGTCAAATTGCATAATTATATGTCATATCTATTTCAAAAATTATTTTTAAACTTTATTTCTAAAATTTGCAACATATTATATTTTCTTAGTAGTTACCTAACCTACGTTGCACGGAAGCTTCATCGGACGTCCGCTTCCCGCTTCGGAACCGGAATCGGAATCGGAACCTTGTGGAAACTTGCGGAATCTCGCTTCCAAAACGTTTCTAAAATATTCTTTTTAAAAACCTGTTGGAAGCTTACGATTCCGTTTTGGAATCACGCTTCCGTTTTAAAAAAAAAATACAATGTATATCAATAAAATATAAAACCATATTTTTAATCTATATAAAATAAAATAAAATTAATAGTAATGATTATTAAGTTATAAATATACAAATATCAAAAATAATACTATAAATTATCTTTATGCATTGGGATTTTTTATTAAAGATATAGCACATATTGAAATATATTGTGTCAATTTTTTATGAAGTATTAAAAATAATTAATATAAGATTTGTTTGTAAACTAAATTATGTGTATTTTTACAGTTTTAATATAAAATCATTTCAAAATTATTATAAATGAATAAATGTTTTATTTCAAATTTAAATAATATAATTTTAGTCCTAATTTTTAAAAAAAAATTATATATATATATATATATACGCTTCCAACACGTACCCGCTTCCTAATATTTTAAAAAATCTCGCTTCTGCGCTTCTTTACGCTTCCGCTGCAACCGTATTACTGGATGTTGGCGTTAGCACGGTGGCAACCGAAGAAGTCGCAGCTCTTCCCATCGGAGATAACGTTCTGGATCAGGGTGATAGGTGTTCCGATGGAGTTCAGGACGGTGCCTACCTTTGAGAACCTCGGTGATGCACTTGGACGAACAGTAGCAGTAGATGTCGAGCACTGCAGAGTGCAGGTGGTGGTGGACGCGTTTCAGGAGCTTTGCTTTGAAACAACTTTGGACTTCAAGGGTGGAGAATTTTACGAGGGGGAGGAAGCGGCAATATCATTGAGGTATGAGAAGCTCTTTGGATACTGCACACTTTGTTCTAGCTTGTGCCATAAGGAGGAGAAATGCCCTCTTGCTAAGAAGGTGTCGCCTGAGAAGAAAAGAGAGGGTCGAGAAGGAAATGGAGGATGGTATGATGGTGGGAAACACGATGATCGAGCTCGGAGCTATAAGGGAGTGGTCATAAATGGAAATCAGAATCAACAACACAAGGAAAGAGACGGTAGGGACTACTATGGGAAGGGTAAAGTCAAGATGGTGGAAGAGGCTGACTCAAAATGGGTGAAGGTGGCTGATAGAGGCAATAAGGGGTCTTTTACTAATCACAGGAGCTTTAGGGGTGAGGGAGATGGTTCTCGACATAGATCTTCCCGAAGAGAGGAACACCGGGCTGAGGGTCAGGGTCAGGGTCAGGGAGGAAGTAATAGATCCTCCTCAGGTCAGTCAGGAGTTCCAAAAGAAGTAGTTCAGGAGGAGGGAGAAATAAAAAATGCTGATGACTCCGAGAAAACTCTTCCCTCTCAGGATTTTCAAGAAGAGCTGGCCAAGACTCAAGCTGTAGGATCTGAGGTAATTTCGGACCCTATGGATGCGGAGGAAGGGATTCAGATGATCAAAAGCCTGATAGTGGAACCGTCAACTTTGGAGGATGATAAGGTACTGGACATGGACGAGTGTAGAGCTATCTGTCTCGAGCATGGGATAGATATGGATGCAGCAGATGATCTACCAGATTGCTCAGATGGGGAATTTGAGGAAATGCTAAAGGAACAAGATGATGAAGAAGCTATTCCAGCAGATTTAGAAAATGAAAATACGGAGGTGGAAAAAGCACCGGTTAAAGGAGATGTGGCGAAGAAGCAAGGAACTCGCAAGAGGCTTTTTAAGCCTAGCACCGCGGGGAGTACGAAGATGAGGATAGCTTCTGCGCTTGTCTCTCTGCGAAAACGAGCTCCGGCAAAGGTAGGTACACGTCATGAAGATCACAGCAAGCACCAGGAGATTAAGGGCACTTCAAACCCGAAGACTGGAATGAAAAATCCATAATTTATGAATCAAATGTCTCTCGTATTGGGTTGAAGTAACGGGGTTTTCAGTTATGGTTTTAAGCTTTTAGTTTTCCAAATAAGCTCTTGGAGCATCTATTTGTTATCTGGTATTATGGGTTTTATAGATTCGGGCTGTTGGTGTTTTCTTTGGTTGTCGGTTGTGTTTTCACGTTTATTTGATCATTGGAATAATATTGAGGTTTTCAGTTATTGGTACTCAGGTCTATTAGAGATAATTATCACAGTTGAGTCATATGTTTGGTTTGCTTTTGTTCTGGTCTACGGGTTACCTAGGACTAGGACAAGGATACTTTGCAAAGTTGGACTGGAAAAGGATCGGGAACAATGGAGTTGGTGGCGGGCTCGAACATTTTTGCAGTGCTATCCTACTTGTATCTATTTTTGTTTCAGGTCGCAATCTCTCCCAAAGGAAGAATGGGATGGAGTTGCAATAATTATGGTCTGGAGATTGAGATTACAATGGCAATTCATGGAGATTCATCGAGACAAAGGTCGTCTGGCTTTTGCACTACAGGGTTTGAGCTTAAGGGGAGAACCGACATGGAGTAGATACAAACTAAGGCCGCTAGGCCTTATTATTCAACAAGTGTGGTGGTGGGAGATATGGTGGGTTATTAGAATTGAGTACCTAGTGGTTATTATGAAAGTATGGTCTTATCTTTGTCATTATGGTTTATATAGTTATAATTTTATGTGGTGGAAAGATGGAATGGAGGGGCTGATCTTGGCTTGGCGTCAATTGATCTCGATTGAATTTTTTCGATGGCAAACTTTGGCTCAGATTAAATTAAGAGGGTTATGGATTTGTGGTTACTTGCAGAGTAAGGCAATGAATATTAATGGTTCTAGACGTGGAAAGGTGTGGAACCCGTTGGTGATCTCAAGAAGGAGGTGGCTGGTTTTTTTATATTGTCAACCATGGGTTTGGTTTGCATGGAACGTATACGCAATTCGGAATATGTATAGACGTTTCTTTTTTGGGCCTAGTGAGTTGTATTGATTTGTCAATGCAAGTAGGCCGTTAATATCCTCAAAACGAATTGGTATTTCAAGTGCAAAAAATTGGTATCTTGGTGCATTAAACTGGTTTGCTGTAGATATTAACTGTGATGATGGAATTGATTTTCTTGGGTATATAATGGTTGGATCTTGCGGTTCACGAGATTGCAGATCTCCTTTTGCTTATGAAACCGGTTTTACATTCTTATGGAGGATAAGTGATAAAAATTGGACCATACTAGTGGTATCACTTTGGAATTTTATGGGATGGTTTGGATCACAAATAAAGGAAAATATTTGGAATATGGATATAGGGTATCATTACACCCATAAACTCGGCTCTCTGGAGCACAAAAAGAACAAATTGAGTTGGAATTGCCGAGGAATGGGAAGTAAGTGGACTTAAGCTATTTGAGCGAGATAAGGCATAAACATAAGCCGGATTTTTTATTTTTAGCAGAGACAAAACAAAATCCAGAGTTTGTCCAAAAATGGCAAGGTCACTTTGGATATGATAATCTGGTCACAATAGATCCAGTGGGGAGAAGTGGGGGATTAGCGCTTTTCTATAATAATGAGTATCAGGTAAAGGTATTATATTCTAGCAACCGAATGATTGATGTGGAAGCGGAGGCACTGGATAAAACGGTTTACCTTACCTTTGTATATGGGGACCCGTTTCAAAAAATGCGGGAACACGTGTGGAAACGGTTAACTAGATATGGACTGGTGAGGTCTGAACCCTGGTTTATTATTGGTGATCTCAATGAGATTACTGAAAATCATGAAAAAGATGGAGGGTCTATAAGGAGTGCGGATTCTTTTATCCCTTTCAATAATATGATAAGGAATAGTGGTTTACTAGAATTTCCGGCTAGGGGAAATAAATGGTCCTGGCAAGGGAGAAGAAGAAAAGGGAAAGGGGCAGTGATGGTTATATGTCGATTGGACCGTGCTCTAGCAAATGAAGAGTGGCATACTTTATTTTCATGTTCCTTTACAGAGTATCTTGGGATGGTGGCTTCTGATCATCGGCCAGTGGTGGCTTATTTAGAAAATAAAGTTCCCAGAAGTAAAGGACAATTTCGGTTCGATAAGAGGTGGATTGGACAAGCGGGTCTCCTGGAATCAATAACAATGGGTTGGCTAGACCATGGCGAAGGAAGATCAGGAGGGGGAGCAGAGAGTATCGTAGGAAAAATTAGTAATTGTCGTCATGAAATTGCTAAATGGCGGAAAAATAATCCACCTTATGGAAAAGGAAAAATAAATGAGCTACAACAGGCACTTGAAGAGGTACAAACGGATAATAACAGATCTCAAGAGGATATTTTGGAGGTGTCTAGGAAATTACAAGACGCATACAAGGATGAAGAAGATTATTGGCACCAAAAAAGTAGGAACATGTGGTATTCTTCTGGTGATCTTAACACAAAATTTTATCATGCTTTAACTAAGCAAAGGAGGGTCCGTAATAGAATTGTAGGACTACATGATGCTAATGGGAATTGGATTACAGAGGATAATGGTGTGGAAAAGGTGGCAGTAGACTATTTTGAAGATTTATTTAGTACCACCTCTCCATCGGAATTCGATAGTTTCCTAACAGAGATTACACCGGGTATCACTCCTCAGATGAATCAACGTCTGTTAAGGATGGCGACGGAGGAGGAGGTTAAGGAGGCTTTGTTTATGATGCACCCAGAAAAGGCGCCTGGACCGGACGGCATGACAGCACTATTTTTTCAACACTCCTGGCATATTATTAAGAATGATTTGGTCGAGATGGTGAATAATTTTTTGGTTTCGAGGGCAATGGATGCACGATTAAATATTACTAATATCTGTATGATACCAAAAACGGAGAGACCTACAAGGATGACAGAACTGCGGCCAATCAGTCTCTGTAATGTCGGATATAAAATCATTTCCAAGGTCTTGTGTCAGCGATTGAAAATCTATCTTCCCTTACTCATATCTGAGACTCAATCGGCATTTGTGGCAGGAAGAGTGATTTCTGATAATATACTTATCGCCCAGGAAATGTTTCACGGATTGCGGACCAATAAAGCATGTCAAGGAAAGTATATGGCAATAAAAACGGATATGAGCAAAGCATATGATAGAGTCGAATGGGATTTTATTAAGGCTTTATTGCAGAAAATGGGTTTTGATCTTCATTAGATTAAATTGATGATGGAATGTATTTCATCGGTTCAATATCGGGTTCTTATAAATGGTCAACCACGTGGCCTCATTGTTCCACATAGGGGTTTACGTCAAGGAGATCCTTTATCGCCTTACTTATTTATTCTTTGCACTGAGGCCTTAATTTCAAATATAAAAAAGGCAGAGAGAGGGCAACAAATTTTGGGAATGAAGGTAGCTAGAGCTTGTCCATCGATTTCTCATTTGCTTTTTGCGGATGATAGTCTTTTTTTTTGTAAAGCTCAAACGGAAGAGTGTCAAACTATTCTTCGGATTTTAAAGGAATATGAGGCAGTTTCAGGGCAGCTAATTAATTTTGATAAGTCATCCATTCAATTTGGACATAGGATTGAAGAATCTGTCAGACAGGAATTAAGGGATATTTTGGGTATTCAGAATCTTGGAGGAATGGGATCATACCTTGGTCTACCAGAAAATCTGGGGGGATCAAAGATTCAAGTTTTCAGCTTTATACAAGATCGTTTAAATAATAGAGTCAATGGGTGGACTTTCAAGTTTTTCACAAAAGGTGGAAAGGAAGTGATCATTAAGACAGTGATTACAGCATTACCAAATCATACGATGTCCTGCTATCGATTGCCTAAAGCAACGGTGAAAAAACTGACAAGCGCGGTATCACAATTTTGGTGGAGTCCAGGGGGAAGTACAAGAGGCATACACTGGAAATCATGGGACAAGGTATGTGTAGACAAAGAGGAAGGAGGTCTGGGGTTTAAAGATATCACTGATTTCAACACAGCGATGCTTGGTAAACAGTTATGGCGTCTAATAGAGAAGCCAGACACCTTATTTTCTCGAGTTTTCAAAGGTCGGTATTTTAGGAATGCTTCATCCTTGGAACCGATTCGTTCATATTCTATGTCATACGGCTGGCGGAGCATTATTTCTGCTAGATCTCTGGTTAGCAAAGGACTAATCAAAAGGGTGGGATCAGGGTCTTCTATATCCGTATGGAATGACCCTTGGCTCCCAACCACTCGCCCGAGACCAGCTAATAAAAATCAACATAATTTATACCCGGACCTTACAGTAGAGTCCCTCATTGACTCTACCTCGCGTACTTGGAATTCAGAGGAAATTCGGGCTTTGGTGGACCCTCAGGATGCGAAACTTATAGAAAGTATTCCCCTAAGCAGGACTCAGCGGGTTGATAGAGATGGATGGCACTTTACAAAAAATGGAAAATATACGGTCAAATCAGGATATCAGGTAGAGCGGATTTATCCAGATAGAGAAAGAGTACCAATACTGATTGGTCCCACGGTGGATGTATTGAAGGCTTACTGCTGGAAAATACGGTGCTCGCCAAAGCTAAAACATTTCCTGTGGCAACTAGTGACAGGGTGTATAGCAGTGCGGTAGAATTTACAAGCAAGGGGGATTCAAGGGGATATTTGTTGTGCAAGATGTGGAGCTCCTGAGGAATCAATAAATCATGTGTTTTTTGAATGTCCTCCAGCTCTCCAAGTTTGGGCTCTTTCGAAGATACCATCAAATCCAACTATTTTTCCAACAAGTTCCCTCTTCACAAACATGGATCATCTATTCTGGAGAGTTTTACCACAGATGGAGGATCACCAGTTTGTATGGATACTATGGTACATCTGGAAAGCTAGGAATAATAAAGTTTTCAGCAATTTGGATATGGACCCTATGGATACGCTTAAATTGGCGGAAACAGAATCGACATTGTGGGCTGATGCACAAGTTGTGAATGACCAGAGGATGCCACCACCAATAATAGATATGATATTGCCGTCGATCCCAGGAAGATGGTGTTTCACAGATGGCTCGTGGAAAGAGGGGGTTATTTTTTCAGGGCAAGGTTGGCTTAGCACTTTGGAAGGTTTTGATGGATTGTTGGGGGCGAGGAATGTTCGGGCTAGTCTCTCGCCTCTTCATGCGGAGATGGAAGCACTACTATGGGCAATGGAATGTATGAGGAATTTACGTCTATTTCAGGTCACGTTTGCAACAGATTGTTCTCAACTGGTGAAGATGGTTTCGGAACCAGAGGAATGGCCAGCTTTTGCAAATTATTTGGATGATATCAAGATCCTGAAAGAGAGTTTCACCCGATCAGAGCTTATCTATGTACCACGAACGCAAAATTCAAAGGCGAATAGCCTGGCACGCAGTGCTAGAAAGCAATCGTCTTTTGTCGTTCACATGGATGCAGATTACCCGGTTTGGTTTACAGAGTCAGCATGAGTCTGTATTGTTGATGACAAAAAAAAAAAAAAAAACTAAACAGGTAAACCCGATCAAAACCCAGTAAAACTTGCTAAAACCCAGTAATCAGATTCGATATTAAAACATATTTTCTTAAATTCAGTTTACAAGAATAAAAAAATTACAAATTTTGAAATTTTTTCATAAAACTTTCATATTGTTTTCTAATATATATCTAAATAAAATAGTTTTCATTATATTTTATATTATTTTTGAAGTTTTTATTTTTTCATATCAACTTTAGATTCTAACAATGTATAAAGTTTATATAATTTTTTATAATTATATATATATAATTACTTAATTTAAAATTAGTTTAAAATTTAAAACCCGAATGAACCGGTTGGATCGGTCCGACCATTAATCCAACTATAATGTTGAGTCAATGTCCGATCCAGTTTTTAAAACATTGCTTTAAAGAATTGCCAAATTTGTAGTTATCTTTTTAATATATTTATTTTCTATCTTATGTAAAATTGTGAAATTCATGTAAAATCTTTAAGTCCATATCGATCTGGCCCATGATAAATTCAAAAGTTTTCCGTCCAAAAATACAATTACAAATGGTCTCCGTCCAACGTATATATGATTATATAAAAACATAGTTGTATAGATATAAACTCATCTTGCGCAGAGCACATGTCTTATCCTAGTTTTTACTTTACAATTAAACCTACTTTAAAACACTAATACTATTTTCTTTATATTACAATCCATGTTTTCAAACAACGTTATAATTAATCGTTTGTCCAAATAATATAAAATATTAGATCTTATCTTTTTAATAATTTTTTTAAAAAAATTCGTTCAAATTATTTACATAAATTAAATAACTGAAAATTCAAATAATTTTAAAGAACAGTGAAAATAAATAGAAATTATTTTTGTAGGTTAGATACTATATTATATATTTTACAAATATTAATCTATTTTAATGATGAGTGGTAATTTATTTAAGTGAAACTATTTTTAAAAGGTTACTTTACCTATTTAATATAATTTTGTCAAGTTTAATGCATATAGCATTTCTTTTTTAGTATAATACAGAATAGAATTATAAAATTTATAAAAAATAGTTTATAATTTTTATTTTCTTGTTTTAAAATAAAATTTTAATTAAAATTGATTTATAATAATAGTATATTACTAATTACAAAATTAATTAATGTATTTAAAAAAAAATTAAAAGGTTAGTAGAATTTTGTTAAATTCTTTTTCAACAGATTTGTTTCATTAAATATGTCATTTTACCTAATTTATAAGTGGTCCTACAAATTTATTCTTAGTTTATTATTAATGTAAATAATCAAATATGTCATTTTATCTAATTTATAAGTGTTCCTACTATGACTTGTTAACGGTAGATAAAATATTGGACCTAAATTAGTATATTAAATTTAATAGAGCTAAAGGGTAATAAGGGTATTTAATTAAGTCTGCCAACTAACGAAAGTTGTTTAAAAAGTGATTATCCTCTAAAAAGGAGACGTCGACCAATTTATCAAAGCTTAAATAGTAAGAGCATCTCCAATGTATATCTCTATATTTTCTCTAAAATAGAGAATGTAAACTATTAAAACTGAAGTACAAATAAATTTTAACCCTAAACTTTCTTCAATAGTTACCATCCAATGCCTTTGACCTATTAAATAGCAATTTCCATAAAAATTGTTACGAAATTGCCTAATATTTAGTTACCAAATAAATTTAGAAGATATGCAATCCTTCATCTACTTAATAAAATCAAAATCAAAAATTCAATTTTGCAATCCATAAAAGAAAAACTATGAAATAGATTAAATTATCAGATTAATTTATTGGTTTATTGAAAATTAAATTAATCAAAATCGTTTAAATTTTCAGAATAATAAAACTAACTCAGTTATATTTAATTAATTAGCATCTTCTAATTTAATTAGTATAATAATGTATATATTTAATTTTTGAACGTTTACAAAAATTAAAAGCAAATATCTGTGCGCGCGGACGCACATATCAAAATCTAGTCTCTATTATAGAAGCATATATTGGAGTAAATTCACCTCTATAATAGAGATTCCATATTTTTGAAAAAAATATAGAGATGAAAATAAAGGTGGATTAGAGATGATCTAAACAGAAATTGAATTTCAAAATTTTCTCTACTTTTTTTTTTTGGTAAAAATGTTAAGATTGCATTACCAATTTTCAAGTTTGTGACAGAAGTTACATAGAGATACTAGTAGCAGAAAACAAACATCAAAAAGAAACTACTACCACAACAACAAAATACAATAAGGAAAACACGATTAAGAACTGATACGAGGCAAAGGAGAGAACACTCGAGAAGAACTCAACGGGTTGCAGAGAGCGCACCACACACAAGATCAAGGACTCCATAGTAAGGCACCAGTTATAATATGAGTCACGAGCCGATATATATGGCTTGCCCAGGCACTCGCCTCCAAAAAAAAGGCCTTACCATAAATCCCCACCTCCTGCAGAAAGCACAGACACCATCCAGAACTTGGAACTTGCAGTAGACGACAATGGGGCTACATCGAGACGGCAAAACCGATGAACCAGAGCCTGTCGAAGCACCAGCCACCAATCACCGCAAACAGCCACCTCTACTCCTCCTTCCTGAAGTTCAGAAGCACCAGTATACTCCAAGAACCCAAAGTCTCCCACCGGAACAACCAACACCCCAACAACGAGCCCAATAACCGCTTTTATTTGGAGAGACGAAACAATGATAAACCCGCAACATCCACCAGACCATGCACTATAAAAGGAAGCTAACACCACAGGGTCAGGACCAAAGAACCATACCCTTACTGCAGAGATGCTGGCAACACACGCTGTCACCGGGAATGAAGTCGGAGGTAGACTACAACAACCAAAGAACAAAATTGACCCGCACGAGCGATTGCCTCTGAGAACCAGAGACTGACCAATTACAGAACATGGAAGCTCAATCTAACCACTTCACCAGACCGCCACCTCTGGCTTAGATGAGGAGAAGAACTCAGCCCTCCTCATACGCATGACAACGACACCTTCTAGCCACAAGGAGCCCCACACCAACCTACCAGGAGAAACCACAAGCAGAGAGTCACCACCACCGCCAGGGAGCTCGCCATAGACCCAAAATCGACTCCTGATTCAACAAGTTCTCATTGGTGGTGAGAAACAGAGAAGAATCTGAAGCTGAGATCTCAAAGACGAGAGCCCTCCAACCAAGAACGAAGGAACCAATCATCAACACAAGCTATCTGACGCAGGAGGAAACGACGGTGACCAGAGCACCATCACCATAGCACATCCGTCCTCCATTGAAGCCAGATCTGGCCAGATCTGAGCCATGCCTCAAAGTTAACCCTCGGAGAAACCACCAAGCCCCACTCTCACAGACGTACCTCACCACCGCTCCAGAACCCTAAACCACCGAGCAGCGACACCAGAGTAGAGAAGGAGACCACAACAGAAAGTATATCGGCAAATCGAAGAGAGTGAGAAGGAGGTGAGACAGAGAAGTGAAAGGAGAAGAGGAAGGGAGAGACAGCGACAGATTCGTCGGAGGCCGTCACCGGCTGAGAGGCGCCAATCAGATTTTCTAGGGTTTTCGAGCAGAAAGAGGAAAAAGAGGAAAGAGAGTTTTTTTTTTACTAGATCTACTGTGTCCAACTGAAGTCGCCAAACAGGTACTCTTATGCCATAATTCTCTCTATTTGTACAGAGTTTCCATTTTGATACCACCCTAAATCAAGGAACTTTCTCTTGACGGAATTCCGAAACTCATGTCGATTTTGATTATATTAAACGGAACCCTAAATAAGTATTGATCCCTCGTTTCTCAGTTCTAATTTTGTTTCCTTGTATTGACTTGTGGTCACTCTTAGGTCTATAAAAAAACCTTATCCTTGATTAGCTTTTTTTTTTTTTTTTTTTTTTGTAATTTAGTTTACGGAATATGAGTGTTGTGGTGAAGACTTCACATGAAAACCTTTTGTATCAGATATCCAAATCACATGTCATCTGAAACTGTATATGCTATATGTTGTTATTCATCTAATGTCTCTGAGCTTCGTAAATGTTCTTTTAAGTTGGCTATTGTGTTAGTTGAGTGGAGTCAGTTATTTTGTCTTTCTTATGAATTATTTTTTCTTGTGCTGGTATCACATGACCATCTTCAAGTTGACTATAACCTATTAGGGCATTTCCAACCCATAATACTATTTTAATGTCAAAATTACATTATTTTAATATAGTTTTAGCACTAAAGGTTTTTTTTCTCCAATCACAACATCAAACTTCACACTTAAAACTGTTTTATAATATTATATGTATTTATGTTTTTAATTATCATTTATTTATTTGTCTATTATATTAATTAAATAAATGAATAATGTTTTAGTGGTGAATAGTATTATAGTATGGTCAATAGCAAATTTTGTGTGAAATTATAGTGTTGCACTAAAATAGTGTGATTTTTAGTGTTGGGTTGGAAAAGGTTTTGGTGTCAAAATTACACTAAAATAGTGTTTTAGTGTTGTGTTGTAGATGATCTTAGGGCATCTCCAACCCCATTCTATTTTCCCTTTTAAAATAGAGTTTAGAGTAAATATGCTCCAATAATACTTTATTTTCTAATCTATAATAGTGTAAACCTATTTTTTAGTCTATATATAGAGTAATTTTTTTATTTTTTGTTCATCACTCTATTTTTCACTCTAAAATAGAGTGACACTGGAGTAATATCTAACTCTATTATAGAGTTACTTTATTTTAGAAGAAAAAATAGAGTAAACCATCGGAGATGATCTTATAATGTCAAGATTACACTATTTTATTGTGTTTTCAACACTAAAAACTTTATCATCTCCAACCCAATCCCAAAACACTCTTTTTTTTACATGGATATCCCTACCGCAATAGTACTATTTTAAGGTTATTTTGGGGATTTTAGGTGTGGTCTTTTTAAATTAATTTAATAGAGTCAAAGGGTAATTTGGGTATTCGATTAAATCTTTAACTAATGAGAGAGATGAGAGAGAGGTTTAAAAAGTGATCATCTTCTCTCTAAAAAAGAGACGTCGAAGCATTATCAAAGCTTAAACACTAAGCAGAGATATAATTTCAAAACTCTCTCTCTACTTTCCCAACTTCCTCTTTCTCGTCGCTAAACCCAAACAGGTACTCTCATGCTTCTTCTTCTTCTTCATCCTTTGTACATAGTTTCCATTTTTATACCACTCTAAATTAAGAAACTTTCTATTCAGGGTTCCGAAACTCATCTCGATTTTGATTTATTAAAACGGAACCCTAAATAAGTATTGCTTCCTCGTTTCTCAGTTCTAATTATGTTTCCTGAAATTGACTTGTGGTCACTCTTAGGTCTACACAACCTTATCCTGATAGTCTTTTTTTTTGGTTACTGTTGCAGTTTAGTTAACTGGTCGTGTAATAGAAGAGTTGCTGTAATCATGAGCTGCTTTGGTTGGTGTGGGAATGATGATGGTTTCCGTAATGGTGATGATACTCGACCAATGCCAAGCCACATCCCTGCAGGTATCTCCAGTTTCCATATATCATTACTGTTACTCTTACTGTACATCTTTAATGTGGATTTTAATTGTCCTAAAGGTGACAGTGGAAGCCACTATCTAAGATCTGATCCACCCATGAATCAGCCCGTTGTTCAGATGGAGCCTATTGCTGTACCAGCCATCCCAGCTGATGAACTGAGTGATGTAACCGATAACTATGGTTCCAAGGCCTTGGTGGGTGAGGGCTCTTATGGAAGGGTGTTTCACGGTGTTCTTAAAAGCGGTATCACATCTGCCATCAAGAAACTTGATTCTAGCAAGCAGCCTGACCAAGAATTTCTTTCCCAGGTATATTAATGCTATGTGCAAATGGTTCTGTATCAAACAGCTCCTTTGAGAATGTTCTGTTTACCTTTCTTTTATTAATAGTAGAAGCTTTTTCTTCTAGATATCAATGGTTTCGAGATTGCGACACGAAAATGTTATTGCGCTTGTGGGTTATTGTGTTGATGGACCTCTCCGTGTTCTTGCTTATGAGTATGCTCCTAACGGATCTCTTCATGATGTCCTTCATGGTGAGTGATGATTCAATTTTATATGGGATTAGTCTCACTGGAGACTTGAACATCTTGATGAAACTATGGATGTATCTCTTTTGGTGGTGCAGGCCGAAAAGGCGTGAAAGGAGCGCTGCGAGGTCCTGTTATGACGTGGCATCAGAGAGTCAAGATCGCTGTTGGTGCAGCCAGAGGGCTTGAGTACTTGCACGAGAAGGTCAACCCTCAGGTTATCCACCGAGACATCAAATCCAGCAACGTGCTTCTCTTTGATGACGATGTTGCCAAGATTGGTGACTTCGATCTCTCTAATCAAGCGCCTGACATGGCTGCTCGACTTCACTCTACTCGTGTACTAGGAACCTTTGGCTATCACGCTCCTGAGTAATGCCCTTTTATTTTTTAATATTTTCTTTGATTTTCAGTTTGTTTCATTCAAACAAATCATCTTGGTTCTACTTGCCTCTCTTCTCACAGTTGAATCTAGAGCTTAAACATTGTTGGGTTATGTGTGTGAACAGGTATGCAATGACGGGAACATTGAGCACAAAGAGCGACGTCTACAGTTTTGGCGTTGTTCTGCTAGAGCTCCTTACTGGTCGTAAACCAGTCGACCATACCTTACCTCGTGGACAACAAAGTCTAGTGACTTGGGTAATGTTTTAGTGCAGCCTTCTCTGTTTCTGGTTGTGGTTTGTTTATTGATAAACAATGGATTTTAGAAGACCAATTTGACTCAAAAATATCGGAAAATGTTAAAAGAATAAAAGTCTAATTATCGTTACTCAAATAGTATGGATTTTGTATGTTTGTCTCAGGCAACCCCTAAACTGAGCGAAGACAAGGTGAAGCTATGTGTTGATGCAAGACTACTTGGAGAGTACCCCTCTAAAGCTGTTGCCAAGGTATTAATAATCCCATAAACATTGTTTTCTCATATCATTGTTTCATTGCAGCATATAAGATACTTTGGTTATAACTTAGAAGACTAGTTTTCTCTACTGAGATTAGTACCAAAGGAAGTAGGGAGAAACCACATTCTATTTTTTTTACCTTTTACTTCAAAATGCCAAATAAAAAAAAGCGATAGTCTTGCAGTCCACATTCATTTCTATGACAATTGAGTTTGTGGTCTTATATATGCCATATGATGATGATCAGCTAGCTGCGGTGGCTGCACTGTGCGTGCAATATGAGGCAAATTTTAGACCAAACATGAGCATTGTGGTGAAGGCACTTCAACCTCTTCTGAACCCTCCTCGTTCTACTCCACATAGGAACCCTTATTGATCATCAGATATCCAAACCACATCTCAGCTGCTGCTTTATAATGATTAATCAACTGTGTATTTGTTTTTGCATTCAAGCCCCACTTTTGAATAGCAGTGTATGTATTTCTCTATATTATCTGTTTTCTGTTATGTAATTTGAGGTGGAGAGAAAATACCAAATTATATTTTGTTTATTGTTAACCTAATAATGATTTCAGAAACCTCACTATTAAATCTTAGACTAGAGATTCTCTTTTGTTAAGGATGAATGTAAAATTGTATTCAGCCAAAAAATCATCTTTTACAACTTGTGCGACGTTCGTTTGAAAAAGAAACAGATTACATCATTTTAAAGATAGTTCTTAAATAATCCTACCCATTGTTGAACCACCTAGTGAGAGCTTCAGCGTAATGGCTTTTCCTTAATAGTAGCAACCGTTGCTTCTCTGACTTTCCATAATGGTGAGTTACCATGACAGTAGCGACTGTTGCTTCTCTGCCATTCCCAAGTCAATGTAGCCTCTGGGCCCTGTGATATCAATTAGTCTCCACTTCTTACACCAGTTATCAAACCAAAAGGGTGTTCTCTCTCTCCATTTTACCACTTTGTAGTAATTCTCTAAACTATTTCTGCATTCGAGAAGCTTCCTCCACATCCAAGATCTTCTGTTTGTAGTCTCTTTTACTGTCCGAAAAGACTGCCGGTTCAGGTATGTTTTTACACGACCCATAAAGTTGGCTTTGAGGAAAGAATCCTCTACACAAGTTTCATACAACTCACTGTATTTGCTTCCTTTATCGGTTTGATGGCCAGTCCTCCTTCATGTAGTGGTTTGCAGCCATCCGACTAAAAAGCTTTAGATTTAATTGTATGTAAAGCTGGACCAGACCACAAGAATGCAGAACATAAACGCTCCATTTCTTGATTTGTTTGGGAGTTGATCAGGAGCGGATCTACGGTACAACGTACGGGGGCACGTGCCCCGACTACTTTATAAATCTTAATCAGTTAGCAATGTCACTATTGATTATCGTGGAACAATCGGTATAGATGCCTCCGGTTACGTTAAGGTGTTACAGTGTTCGAAGCCAATCGCGTTGTTTTTTTCTCCCTGGTTTACTTTTACCTCTTGTACAATGAATGTGAGACTTGTCCTAATTTTTGTCTTATTTTTAATTTTTTTTTCTGTTAGCATTTCTTTCTTTATTTGTTTTTTTTCATAGTTTTCTCTTATATAATATATATTTCATTGTTAGATTTCAACTTTTTAGCACATTTTTTGAATCATCTTTTAATAGGACAGTAGCAATTGCTAGTAAAGAAATAAAAAACTAACTAGATTTTGACCCGCGCTTGAAAGCGCGGGTTTGATTTTGTTTTGCTTTTCATAATTATGAAATTTAAGGTTTGAATCATATAATTTTGAAGATTATATCACTAATATATAGGTCATTTCCGTAAGCACAATTAATTTGTATGAAATTAGATCACGCGTTTGCGTTTTTGAAGTTTGTTCAAAATTTGTTTGGAGATTCATTTGTGTGTAAAAATAGTATAGCAATTTGAAACTGGAATAAATATAGTGTTATTAGTAACGATTTATGTTACATTTAATTGTATGTCTATTAACAATCAAACTATCAATTATAAAACCAAGTATTAGAATATTTTTAATTTTTTATATAAAAGTCTCTATAATGTAAATCTAAACTACAATTTACTATTTTATAAGAGTATCAGAGACATATGTTCCATTATTGAAAGTTAGATTTTAAAAAGAATGTTTTATTCACATATATTTTTGTAAGTTATGTTCTTAAGTATTTGGGCTTTATTCTATTTTAAATTTAATGTGGGTCTCAATTTAATTATGTTTAAATTTTTGGTCTTATTAATTTGGGGTTTATCTGTGTTAAAAATTAATTGTGTAGTTGATGGTATTATGTTCCTTGTGGGTGAAATGAATATTTCGATGTTTTTATAAGTGGGGGAATGAATATTTCGATAAAGTTATGTTATAATAGGTTGTGCTTTGGTTTTGGTTCATGTAATTTATTTTGTTTGGGTATGGTGGTTTAGCAATCGATGATTTAAATGGTTAAGAATAAATAATAATGTATCCAGTTTGATAGTTAGAGTAAAAATCGCTTATATATAGGTAAAATATCTTGTCACATATTGTTATAATATATAGGAGAAGTCAAAAAAATAAAAAAAGGAAAGAGTCCAAACAATTTTTTTAAGTAGATTTATTAAAACTCCTTCTCTTTTAATAGTATTGATTAATCCATTTAATTTTGTTTAATATTTTAGAGTTTAGTCCCTTATGATATGATGACTTTAAACAAGTTATGTATGATATTGATTACTGTTATATATGTGTAAACTTGAAGTCTAATTTTTACATACATTCAAATTAATTTTAATTGTAACAGTATGTTATTGTGATTAGTTGCATTTGTAAGAAAAAAAATTGTGACAACCCGCCCCGTGGGACTACCCGCCCATGGGCCCCAGGCTCACAGCGCTGCTTGTCGTTTTAAATAAAATTGCATGCTGTTTTTTCCCGAATTAAATGACAAAACGTTGAGCTTAAGTTGGTCCAAAAAAAATCTTATTGAACCAGAGGCTTTCCACCAAGACCCGACCCGACCCGAGCCGGCCAGGCGGGACATTCATGTCATTAACACATATATAAACAACTCTTCTTTTCTCTTTTTTTAACGATGATTTATTATGATCTTACAATTATGATATGAGAAAGATTACATAGACGATTCGATAACCGACAATACTACCTGCCTTATGAAGACGTACGCCTAACTGCATCACCTGAGCCGTCCTATGAAGATCCACGCCTGGCCAGATTTACTTGCACAATGTTGAAGTTCCCTTGTAAGTCTTTCTCTTGTAGTCTGCATAATTGTTTAATAAAGCACTCTCTCCTGGATTTCCTGTAATCTGCAATAAATTGCATAGTCTGGGATTCAAACCCTAGACCTGAGTGTAGAAGCCTTTAAACCTTAACCAGTAGGCTACAGTGCTTCTACACTCTTCTTTTCTCTTCTTCCCCGATGTGGAACATTTCTGATACACAAGATGACTTGATTTTTGGGCTTAATAACATTTAGCCCAAGTCATTTTATATTCACATTTTAAATAAAAACTATTGGACTATTTATTTGATCCAACATTATCTATCTTCATGCCACACAAAAAAAATAAGAGTAGGCGCAAAGATTCAAGGAATACTACATGTAAACGAGAGGATAAAGATTAGTTACTTTGCTGAGGAAATTTTCGTGCTTGAGTACACATGCATGGGATGTATGTCGGAACTTGATCAACTCTGAAAAGAACCTAAAATGGTTCTGCTATTCTTTGCGTAGAGCTGGATTTTAAAATAACAAACAAGCCATGATACAACCGTTACAGGCTTACACAGGGGAGAGTCCATCCATATTAACTTATAAGAGATAAGACTTGCCTCTTTCCACTGGAAGTTGTTGAGAGCAGTATTAGCTATTGTTATTACCATATATCGGGTAATGTCCATATGCGTCTCCCATTAGCATCATTGATCAAGGTTGGTCTCATATAAGATTGTTAACAACAATATCATTCATGTATGTTGGCAATGGTTTTACCTGAGAAATCATCAAAGCTAAATGAAAATTCTTCATCTGCCAGTTTCCCCTGACAAGAAACAGAGTATAAACTTAAATACTAAAACAAGAAACTTTCAATGTTTTGATAACGTTATAAACTGTACCTTCCGAACCACAGTTCCAGATTACAGAAGAGATATGTAAGGAATGGACACTCATCCAGGCTGCAACGAGAAATCAAAAGTACCTTAGAATTGTATGATCTCTCAGTGTGAATCCATCATGCGCAATTATGAAATTTACACCGTGGTAAGGAGGATTCCGCTGGTTAACCTATATAATAAGAGAAGCGAGTAAATGTGATGATGTTATGAAACGTACTTGGAACAAAAATTAATAACTTGAATGTATCTTACTTACCTGGTAAAGATCAGAAGATCCTGCAACCCGAGTAGCAAAGCTTCCTTCCATACCCTAAATAATGTGGAACATAAGAGTGTTTCTGCAATAAGGCTTCTTCTAACATCATTGGTGTATACCAGATTCTAACGTTGTATACCTTCATAAATCTTCTAACATCATCCCTGTACATCCCATTCCACTCAGCCCACCTGAATTTGAAACAATAATCCAGTAGTTACTGTGAGAAAAATAGTATTATCTATCACATTTTGGAAATCAAAGGCAAAACTGTTACCCATCCCAATTTGGAAACTACCCGACAAAATATAATCCTCCATAATCCCAAGGCTCTGCAATCCCCGACGTGAACGAACGGAAGCGCAGTGTATACCTTAATTCATTGTTTTTTTTTTCCTTTTCTTGTTTGTCATTCTCCTAGAAAATATATTTTAGTACGAGAACAGTAATAATGAGGCGGGTGACTGTGGTCGGGTGGTAAGGAGGCGGGATTGGGACGCTAATATGTTTCAATTTTAACCCACCGGCTGCGCGAAACTAAATCACAATTATCTTAGTCATCTAACACGAATATGTGCACATGCTTTAAGGCCCATTTGAATGTCCGGAGAGAAGGTCTATCCATGAGCTGTACTTTCCTTTGGGGATTAGTATAGACCTCTTTATAGACATGGGATACCCCATGTTAATAAATAATAATAATAATAATAATGAGAGTTACTTACTTACACATGGGAAATTTGGCTAATAGGAAGGCCATATTGAGGATTGGTTTGTACTTTTATATTTTTGATATCATTAATTTTTGTCTTAATATACCTTTGATTTTATAAATACGAAATTAACCCTCTAATTTATAATCTAATACAAATTAAATATCTAATCTAATTTATAAATTATATTGGCCAATCAAAAATAAAAGCTAAATATTTATATAGTTTATTTATTTAGTTTGTTAGTAAAATAATTAGAAACTAGTATTATCTCATCCGTGCTAAGCACGGACGTTAATTTAGAGTTATATAATTTACAATAAAAATAGATTTTAGGGATATATTTATTGGTATACTTGAAAAGAAAATTTAAAATTGTTTTGTATATCTTAAAACAGTCCAATATAAACACAACATAAATGTCAACTATTAATCTATTTTCCAAAACCAAGGACAAATCATTACACATGAAAAGTCAAACTGAGTGAAAACATATATGTAGCACAAGTATAACATAACTGATGTTAATATCTTTTATGGTTTTCCCCTTCTTATCTTATGCATATATTTTCAATCCTATACTTGCTGACCTTTTTTTTTTGTGTTTCCAAGCATCTACAAATAAGAAATATAAAGCAAAAGTGTATATATTTTGATTCAAAAGTAAACAAAAATAATATCATCACATTTCTGTAAGATTATAAACACATAAATAAAAAAATAAAGAATATTTCTTGTTTTCTCTACCACCCAGTTTTTTACACTCCATTTGTACGTTACTTTAATGTGAGACTCTATATTTCTTCTTCTCTGAACTATCACCATAACAAATAAAACAAATTCAGCAAATCGAGGCTTGGAAATTAGTCCATTTTGAAAAAGTTATTGACCCTTTTTTTTTATCAACGACCTAATTTGTTTATGTTTACCTTTTTAACTATGTAGTATGTAATTTTTTCCAATATGAAAAACTAAAAAGAAATAAACATATGTACGTTGAAAGAAAAAAAAAGTTCATGAAAGTAATGTGTTTGAGCATGAAGAGTTGGGCGTATTAGTTTCACTAACCTTGATTTTAACTTCATCTCCCAACTTTGCAGTACGTTCTGCCTATCAATCTATAGCAAATTTGTGCTTTGTATCTCTGATTTCATTGAAACCATTAATTTGAGAAAGAATCAATTGAACTGTGGCAAAGAATTTAAGTAGAGATGAAGTAAATATGTAGCAATCAGTTTATGGACGAAACTTTTAAAGATTAGTAGTTTTAAAGATCGGGAGATCATGGTTTAGTGGAAGAAATATTATAGAATTTTATTTTTTATAGAAAATAAATAAATGTAAATTAGGTAATATGTAAAACTGCTTTTATTTACATAAAGGTTTCTGCATTTGTTTTTTTCTATTATATTTTTTTATATAAATATACTATGTGTCAGAATTTTATTGGTCATGTGACTTGTGCTTTAGTATATAAAGGATATTTAGTTTTTTTCACTGTCAGCATTGTGTTAAAAATAACCCTTGATTGGCATTCCATTACGGAGAATTGGTGAACTTTGTCTCGACATTCCAGCCAACTATTGCATGCTCATCTGTCGAAGTCTCTTCTATTTTCGACCATTCAAGGTGATTTTGAACACAAGAAGAACAAAGGAACGAAATTTGAATAAAAATATTTAGAATTATTTCCTAGATTTTCTAAAATTTAAAAGCATAGAATATAGGAAAATATAAAATACATAATCTAAAAACGATAAAACATAGAAAAAGGTAAGAATATATATTATAAATAAGATAGAACACATGAAAAATGTTAGAATTTAAATTCTACTATGGTTAGAGCATAGCATACAGGTAAGAACGCGCTGTTTTATCTGCAATATATGAACAAGATAGAACACAAATCAACGTTTTCTAATTTTTTCTACAATGAACACAAAAGCCTACAATATATATATATACATAACAAAGACATTTGATTAGAACTGAGACATATGTATTATCATAGAGAAGACGTTACAACACAAATTAACTTTTATAAAACATATAAGATAAGTTAGAACATCTATTTTATCCTTGTAAAATGAGTTATAATATATGTTCTAACAAATTTAGATCAACAAATCCATATTGTTTTTAGATTTTAATTTTGGTATATATCAAAAATGTAAATACTATCATCATGGAATTGATTTTTCTTATTTTTTTGATATGTATATAATTTTAAATAATTATATTCGTTTTATGAGGATAATAATGTCAAAAGCTGATCAATTAATGTAAAGGTATATAAAGACAAAAATCTTTTTATTATGGTTTATTTTGCCAATTTCCCCAATAGACCCCAATATATTTCTTATATTTTTTTGAATTTGTTTACTCTTTTTTTAATTTTTTATATGATAATGAGATCTTTCGAATCAAGTAAAAAAAAAACTAAAAACGATGATAAACACACACAAAAAATAATAATATAATTAGATTATTTTATTGAAGATAAAACAAGATAATAAATTATCTTTTTATACTATAGAAAAATATAAACCAACCCTTAAATCACCAGTTGTATAAAAGATGACCACTTTCTAAAGTTTTTTTTTTCACTTTTTGCAACAACATTGAAGTTTTGGAAAAGGACCAAGACATGAGCCTGTGCTGTATGTTCTTGTTCTACACTCAGCTTCGCATTCAGCCTCTAACCAATCTTTTGTACAATATCTTTCAATGCAATGAGTATATCCACCCACATGATTGATCACTGCACAAATACAAATAAATTACAAATAATAAATATATATGCATACATATACATAACATCGATTTCACTAATATTAAATTTTCAAAACTGAAACAGTCAAAAATTATTATTAAAATGAACAAAAGATAGATGAACAATGAACAATTTGCTATATACCCGGTGAGGCTAAAACGTTGGAGTTGGACAACGAAGAAGTTGCTAATACCACTACAAGAAAAAACATAACAAATGTTTTTCTAATATTCATTATTTTATATCTGTCAATTTTGTTGTGGGAAAAAGGGTCGAAATGCTTTATTTATATGATTCTTTGTCAAAAGTTGTCTTAAATTTATATAGATCTCCTTATTAAAATAGAATCCTACTTTTGGACCTTACCTTTATTTTATAGATTTTTAAGTTAAATATACATCTCCTATATATTAATTGAGGATCCTTTAAAAAGTGTAACATATATTTTATACTAATTAAAAAAGAGTTATGATGATGTGTCATTTAATTAGAATGTCAATTTGGCTTACGTGTCAACATAAGAATCAATTGAATAATTTGTAAGTCCAAAATTCAATTGTTAGAAAACTTTATATTATAACAAGCGTGTATTTAGGCATATGATGATATACGATAAGCAAATTGGTAAACCAAACTCAAGCATAAAAGGAAAAACATAAATGTCTTTCATTCATGATGAAACACAAAAAACGTGTTTAAGTATATTCATACGTCGTCCAATACAAATAAAAAATAGTATACTAAAGTTTCAACATATAATCTCGGTAGCCTAACATATGTAATCACGCTTTTCATTGTGGGATCATATATAAACAATTATATAAATCCCCTATATATTAATAGAGAAACATTTGAAAAGTTATAACCTGAAGTTTGTATTAATTTTAAAAAATTTCGGCTTAAGTGTCAATTAATTAGCATATCAATTAGTACGACGTGGCAGTTTCATATTCAATTGAAAAACAAAAGTTGGTCCAAAATATAGATTGTGATTTCTCTAGGGATATATTTAATTTTTACTTAGGCTAAAGCACGTTAGGCCACAAAAGGAAGTTTTCACAAACGCATATATTATAATTAACGCTCTTGCTCAAATAAGGCTACTTACATGTGCATATATTCACTATGTCTTTAATTACAAGTCGCAATTTGTGTGGATATATCTACATATTGATTACATAAATCTTTTTTATTGATTCTCGGTTTGACGTCTTAAGAGGGGTTTATGTACGTGAAATACTCATATACTCACGTTTACATTACCAGAGCTAGGTAATAATGATGACATCAATAAATCAGATTTTCAATTTGAAGCTATGCAAATCCATGAGCCCATATAACTTCAAGTCATCCCCTATATATTAATTAATGAACATTTAAAAAGTTAGAACTTTAAATTTTTATTTAAATTTATTTTTGTTTAGTTGTCACTTAATTGGAATGTCAATTGACTTTACGTTGCAGCATAACAAGCGATTTAATAATATGTAAATCCAAAATCAATTCGCTAGGGAAACTTATATTAATTCAAACATAAAAATATATAATAAGAAGTATATATATTTAAACCAAGTTCGAGATCATATTCGCTGGGCATATCGACATTTACGTATAAATGAGAGTTTTATTAAAATACTTTTAATCATTGTTTAGGAAAGCAACCTACCAAGAGCGTGCATATTCTACCACAAATATCGACATTTATGTATAAATGATAGTTTATTTATTACATATAGATTTTAACACTATTAACTTAATACTTTTATGTATAAATATCCAATATAATTGCCGTGAGGTAGAAGAGAAGAGAAATATGGAAAATTTAAATTTAAAATGCAAAAACTTTGTCAAGGCAAGAATTGAAAATATATTTTGGGGAGATAAGAAAAATTATAGTAACTGAAAATCGTATTCGTTAATGGTAATTAGAGACGAAGTTAACATATAAGCTAATCATATTTAAACGTTAAGTATCACTAACGATACTATCATCTTTCCAACTAGCAAACAGCCAAAAAAAACCGTTTGGTTTAGTACTTTAAAAAATGAGATCTATTTTTGTAAATTATTTTTAGATTTAATTATAAAATACATATAATTTTGATTATATTACGTACGATTAGTACAAAAAACATGTTTGCAAACTATCTACGATTTAGTAATTTGAACTAAGGGTGTTCAATTAGGTAAAAACCGGACTAACTAAAACCGAACAATGTACAAACCGGATAGATGTTATTTCTAAAAATTGTGGTACATAGATATGGTTTAGTATATAAACCGATCAAACCATATAAACCGAATAAACTGATTAACTAAAATACAGTAGTATAGTATTATGTAAATTACATAATATAATTATATACATGTAGTTTATTTTATTTATATGATCTTGATATTTGAGACGTTAATATGAATAATTGGTTATTCTTAAGTAAAGGCTTTCTTTGACATATATTTATCATAAATTTAGTATATTGTTAATATTTTTTCTTTTCATCTTATAAATCTATAATAACTTATTTATTTAACAATTATTTTTAATAGTTAAATATAATAGAAAAAGATGTTCTATTTAAAAATTAGAGTAGTATTTAATAAATTTGATTCTTAATCATACAAAATTAAATTTACAAAATGTTATAAAAGTTTAAGTTTGTTTGGTATAAAATTGAATAAACCAAAAATTGACAGTATATAAACTATACTAAACTAAGATAAATATGATTTTAATATGGTATCTAATTTTTGTAAACAAAAACATCGGAAAACCAAATTGAGACAAGACCAAAATTTAATAAACCAAAAACCGGCAATATATAAACTGAACCAAACTAAAACATATATGATTTTAGTATGGTATCTAATTTTTATAAACTAAAATATCAAAAAAAATTGAGTCGAGACAAGACCAAAATTCGGATTAAACAACCCTACTTTAATATATGATTTTTATGCATATCTCACCCCCACGCAAAGCGTGGTCTCATCCTAGTATGAAGTATTTGATAATCCTACATAATCATATATAAATGGTGATATAATCTGTGAGTTTTTAAGTCTTTCATAATCCTATATAATCATATATGGGATTAATGTTCTGTATATTTAGTGTTGGAAAACAGAAGAAGATGTCCAGTTTTGTATTGTTGATGTTGGTTTTATGTGGAAGTTATCTTTTAATTGAACCAAACAACATTCAAAGAAAGTTTTGGTCGGTATAACATATTAATCTTCGCAAAGCAGTATACACACTGCACAGAAGTGTAATTTAATTATGTATAAATGATGTTTTCTTTATTAGATCAAACAATTAAATGATATTAACTTAATACTCTTATGCTTAAATATCAAATATAATTAACTTGATACACAATTCGGTATGAGGTAAATATAAAAAAATTTATATTTAAGATGCAAAAACTTTGGAATCAAGCCAAGAGTAGATAATATATTTTGGGAGAGTTAAGGAAAAATAGAAAAATTAGTTTTCGTATTAGTTTATTAGCTTATGGTAATTATCAATGACGTTAACCTAACAGCCAAATACTATATAAACTAGGTTAAGATCCGCGCCTTGCACGGGATAAATATTTTATATATAAATTATATTTATATACTATTATTTATTTTATGTTTTCTACATATTGAAAAATAATACAATAATAAATATATATTAAAATATTAAGATATCGGTAATATTAGGTATATAAATAAATTGGTTTGTGCATATAAATCAAACAATCACTCTTGTTTATTAACGATCATTTTATGGTAAATAAATAACAAAAACAATTTTATCAATTCTATATTATATAATTAAATTTAAATTATAAACATAGATATAAAATATAGTTTTAGTAAAGATGTTTATTAAATGAAATTTTTAATCATATGTTTTTATGATTATTGTTATCTTATAACAAAAATTTTAACCATTAATAAAAAATTTAATTTGAGATGTCTAATTGTTTCTGTAATTTATAATCATTTTTAATTGAATGCAAATTTAAAAATTAAAATTTTAGTTAAGTTCTCAATATTTATTCAATGCAAATAGGCTTGGGCAAAAAAAAACTGGAACCGAAGAACCAAACCAGAACCGAGCCGAAATACCTGAAACTGGAACCAGACAGAGACCCTCAAATATCTGAACGGTTCCTATATTTATATATCCGAACCAAGCCGAAAGCGAACCAAGAACCAAACCGGTACCCTAATATATAACACTATTAATTATATATGCATATAACATAGCTAAATATATATTTATAATTTAAAAATCTACTATAAATACCAAAAAATATTTAAAAATAACTAAATTATTATAAAATATCTAAACTACCCGAAAATATCCAAAATCCAAAACTATCTGGAGAGTATTACCTGAAATATCCAAAGTAATCTGAAATATCTAAATTTTTTTATCTAAATCATCCTAATTTTTTTTAATATTGAACCCTAAATAACCAATATTTTACCCGAACTATACGAACTACCCCAACCAGAACCAAAACCAAATGAGAACCGAATTTTTCGGGTATTTTCCGGTTCCTAATTTTACTATCCGAACCGAACCGAAATCACAACTATTCGAACCAAATTGAACCGAAAATATGTCAAGTAATAACTGAATCCTCTAATCCCCTACCCAAACTACCCGATACCCAAAATACCCTAACCGAACCGAATCGAAACCCGAAATTCCCATGCCTAAATGTAAATATCAATATATAGTTTGTATTTTATATGATATGTAGTTTAATCTAATGATATATATATATATATATATATATTAGTATAAACACTTATTAAACAAGACTCCTTACTCATGTGGTTTATAACTATTTATATCTTATTATAACAGAAAATTTAAACCATTGATAACAAAAATTTGTTTGAAACTTTTAACAGTTTAGTAATTTATACTCGTTTTTAAAAATTCAAAATAGAACATATACGAAAAAATCTAATTTTTTGTTATATGGTTAATGCAATTATGTAATTTATTTTAATAACAAAAATTTAAACAAAAATGATTGAGTGGATACAGATTGTTAGCAAATCTCTGTTATGGAAATCATTAATTGCATACATATATATATATATATATATATATATATATATATATATATATATCTTAATAACATTAGGTAATTCCGTAGCTTTTATTTAAGGAAAAAATGAAAAATAATATTTAATACTAATAAATGATTTTATGATGTGTTTATATTTAGATGAACCAACTTACTTTTCTAAGGATTCCCGAAAATCATTTTCATGATGACACGTGTCATGCTTCTAATGTTGTAATGCTTCTTTTTTAATATATAGGGGATAATTAGATATCGGCTTTAATAAAACATGATGATATTTCAGTTTTTAAACATACCATTTTTCTTTCTTTTTTACTATTTAAAATAATTAGTAAACATATTAAATAAATAATAATAATAATAATTTAAGGAAAATAAAAATAATATAGATTTGGAATCCAAAATATTATTAAATAACAAAAATATTAGTGCATGTACTTGTAAACGAAAAAATAAAATTATGCTTTGTTTCATTTGATAAAAATTAAAAATAAAACAAAAATATTAAATTAACTAAAATCAACATTTTAAGTATGAAGATCATTTTAATGCTGAAAACAGATTTAAACTAAACAGGTAAACCCGATCAAAACCCAGTAAAACTTGCTAAAACCCATTGATCTGATTCGATATTAAAACATATTTTCTTAAATTCAGTTTACAAGAATAAAAAAATTACAAGTTCTGAAAATTTTTCATAAAAATTTCATATTGTTTTCTAATATATATATAAATAAAATAGTTTTCATTATATTTTATATTATTTTTGAAGTTTTCATTTTTTTTCAGATCAACTTTAGATTCTAACAATGTATAAAGTTTATATAATTTTTTATAGTTATATATTTATATATAATTACTTAATTTAAAATTGGATTAAAATTTAAAACCCGAACGAACCGGTTGGATCGGTACGACCATTAATCCAACTATAATGTTGAGTCAATGTCCGATCCAGTTTTTAAAACGTGGCTTTAAAGAATTGCCAAATTTGTAGTTATCTTTTTAATATTTTTATTTTCTATCTTATGTAAAATTGTGAAATTCATGTAAAATCTTTAAGTCCATATCGATCTGGCCCATGATAAATTCAAAAGTTTTTCGTCCAAAAATACAATTACAAATGGTCCCCGTCCAACGTATATATGATTATATAAAAACATAGTTGTATAGATATAAACACATCTTGTGCAGAGCACAGGTCTTATCCTAGTTTTTACTTCATAATTAAACCTACTTTAAATCACTAATACTATTTTCTTTATATTACAATCCATATTTTCAAACAACGTTATAATTAATCGTTTGTCCAAATAATATAAAATATTAGATCTTATCTTTTTAATAATTTTAAAAAACAATTCGTTCAAATTATTTACATAAATTAAATAACTGAAAATTCAAATAATTTTAAAGAACAGTGAAAATAAATAGAAATTATTTTTGTAGGTTAGATACTATAAAACATTTCAATCAATAACAAATCCACTAAATTAATGGATTACTAGATTCTGACCCGCCCTTAAAACGGCGGGTATATATTTTTTAGAAATTTAATTTTCAAATTTTTGTTTTTCTTTGTGATCATATTTGTGTTTTTAGATCATATTTATGTATAAATGTTAACCAAAATCTATTTTATAAAATAATAGCAATTTAAAATTTGATCCGACATACGACGGATCTTTGTAATCATATGTGCTTGTATGCCCGTTTCTTTGTAATCATATTTGTGTATTCTAGATTTTGATATGCACTTTTAAAGTGTAGATCTATTTCCTAAACAAATCAAATTTATTTGATATATATACATTTGTTTTTGATTATTATTTACATTTAAATATTACAAAGAAAGAATTATAATTGTGCTGATTATAATATGTTTAACATTTTAATAGATATAATTTTGATGATGAAATATGTAATTAGGTTTTAATAAAATCAGGATATTTTTGCATTTTTAGCATTTTGAATTATTAACGTAATTAATAATATCCGTACTCGAAAACCTATATGGCATCTATCCGTAAGTCTAGGTCCCGGATCCAATTAAATACGACCTATATACTCAAAAATATTTATTTATTGTATTGATCTAAATTTTGCTAAATTTAATTTTTAATATAATTTTAATATCTTTTCGCAATATTTGATCATAATCCACGATAAAAATGGTGAATGATTTGCATATAATTTAGCTCAGATTTTAGATTAAATTATAAAATTTATTTTTTAAAACTCCATAAAATCCGGTTTAAACCAAAAAAAATTCATTTGTGATCCAATAATAGTTGACCCGGAAAACCCTATATAAATCTAGTGATCACCTATATGAAAATATTATAAAGTTGGTAATTTGAGTAGTGTAGTGTGCTTTAGGCGGATTTGAACGCTACCAGCAAATTTATAGATTTGAAATGTTGTTATACATACGTAGACATGTTATCTATTTTAAATAAATAGTAACAATGTCCATGGCCCGTATTTGAGCTAAAAGATAAAAATAATATTTGAAAAAAATAATATATTTGTATTTCTGGTTCTGAGAAAATAATTTGTGGGTTAAATAATCTAGATACATCAATAAATGAAAAGTAGTAGAAAGTAGAGGGTCCTGCCGGTTACATGGAAATTGATAACCTCGTCTGTTTCCTGTAAAAAAATTATGTAACTGTCATGCTTTTTATACGTGTGTATACGTGATCGTTACATTCGGGTTGAAATAATAGTTGGACTATATTTTTATCAATGGGCTACACTGCTATTTTAATAGAATAAATATCTATGAGGGCAATGAATAGAAAAAGTGAAATTGTGGTTCAACTCGATATTTGTTATAAAGAAAAAACAGTTTTGCACGCAGGTTATGGAGATATCTGAAATTGAGACTTTTTTTTTTTTGAAACACTCTGAAATTGAGGCCGTTTTTCATAATATGGGTTTAATAGGATGAGGTGAGGAGAAATCAATCACGATTCTTTGATACACGAAAAAAGGCAAATACATAAACCCAACTGTTTTTAATTAAGAGAAACGTAACTGCTTGTAGTTAGATAGAAGATCGTGGTTTATATTAAATAGATTATATATAATTATATAAAAGTTTAATTTTTTTTTTAATAAAATCCAATGGACACTACTTTTATCAATTGGTCACACTGCTGTTTTAATAGAATAGATTTATTTATATTTTCTAAATAATGGTTATATCATTTATTTAAGTAACATAATAATTCAATAATAGCCATTACATAATATATATATAACACTACACATTGGAAATAAATACATTGTATAATAAATATAATATAAATAATAATTATGAAAACATTTCAAGATATATATTATCTGAAGAAAAGTTCTTAACAGAAATTGTGAACAACAATTTAAACCTACTATAACATGAACAAAATTATTAACAAAATAAATTACACAAAACAAATTTAATAAAGTTAACTAAGCTATAAAAAGGGTAATATGATCAAGACATATTTATAGTTCTTAATTATTCTGTCTCTATCATTTTCTCTATCAAAATTTTGTAGAAATATCATAATTTCATAACATTGCAAAACAGTGAAGTATAAAACGTGACATCCTACATGAATTGAAATTTAAAACATTTATATTCACTATTTCTCGAAGGAAAATTGGGAATCCAACATCCCTTTTATAGAGAAATAGTATAAGATAACTGTACTTACACTTCTTCAACACAAACTACTCTTCCGTTTTAATAGAACCTGTAACACCACAAGCTCACAATTACTCTGTCCCATATCCTGCTACTCAGTTTTGAGGAACATGCCATCACTCCTCAAACACACACAACCCTGCGAGTTTAAATCTCAGGACCATTTACGGCTATTGGCATATATAAATAAAATAAATGATCCACACATTCAAAGGAAATTTTCAAACTCGGTAACACGAAATATTTAAAAAACACGACCGAATTTAAAAAACAGAAAGCTCCATATTAAGTAAAATAATTTTTTTGAATATTAAAAAAACTCTCTGGCGATGAAGACGGCGATTTAGGGCACCAATGCCTTCACGAAGATGGGATCCGGGGATTCGGGTTGAAGGTTGTTTTGCTACGATCTGGCGAGATCATGTTACTGATTCGGGGAATCAAGATTATCTTTTGGTTAATTTGGGGAGGGATTTTGGCATCGACAAAGGAATTTACGGGAGTTTAAGGAAACTCTGGATTGAGTGTCAATGGTGGTGGATTCAGATTAACTCTCAGATCGAATCGCGGATCTATACAGGTTGTCTCGGGGATCATGCTATTTTAATTATTTCCTTCAATCTGATGGAAATTGTTCTTCAATATTTTCGATTTGGGCTTTTCGGGATACGGTTTATACGATTTTATTGGGATTTGAGATCGGAAAGAATCAATCTGTGGCGATACGGGTTTATGGGGGAATATCTTCTCACGGTGGTTATGGACAATTGGAATCAGTATAAGAGGATCGTAGGAGGAACTCTCTGTAGTCTCATATTCTTCTTATCATTCTTTGATATTAAAACAAGAAAGTTGGTTTTTTGGCTTTGATCATGACACAGAGTCAGCTATTGAATCACGGTGAGGATCTGAGGATCGGTGAGAGCACTCGCAAGCGATTGAAGATCTCGGTGGCGCATTTTGACAATTCGGCGCTGATCAAAACCTACGCCAAAACGTTGATTGGGAGGTGTATGAATCCGGATGAACAAGAGATGAACGCGTTGTTCACAAACCTTCTGAAGATTTGGAAATTGGAGGAGAGGGTCACGGGAACTGATTTGGGATTTGGGAAATTCCAGTTCGACTTCAGGACTGAAGAGGAACTCGATGTGGTGCTGAAGCACCAACCTTACCACTTCGATTACTGGATGCTCTCCTTGGCGAAGTGGCAACCACGACAGTCAAGGTCTTTCCCTTCAGAGATCATGTTCTGGATTAAAGTCATTGGGATACCGCTTGAATTCAGGACGGTTCCTACCTTTGAGAGTATTGGAGGCGCTTTGGGACGGGTGGTTGCGGTGGATGCGGTTCATAATCGGGTCCAAGTGGTGGTGGATGCTTTCAAGGAGCTGTGCTTTGAAACTACAGTAGATTTTAAAGGTGGAGAGTTCTATGATGGTGAGGAAGCGGCGGTGTCACTGCGATATGAGAAACTTTTTGGTTATTGCAAGCTTTGTGGCAGTCTATGTCACAAGGATGAATTATGTCCACTTGATGTGAAGAACTCAAAGATCAGTCCAGAGCGGAAAAGAGAAACCAGAGAAGGCACTGGGGTCTGGCCTGATGGGAAGCACTATGATGATAGAGCTAGAAGCTATAAAGGGGTGGTCATAAATGGCAATATGGGTCCACAAAATAAGGAAAGAGATAATAGGGAGTATTACGGGAAGGGTAAGGGCAAGATGCATGAAGAACCAGATTCTAAATGGGTTAAGGTCGCGGAACGAGGATCCCGGAGACCTCCTAATCATCATGGAAACTACAGAGGAGATAGTGAGAGCTCTCGGTACAAGAATGCACGCAGAGGAGATGGGAGGAGGGGTGTTACAGGGGGAGAAAGCGGGGTTTATGAGGTACAAACTAAACTGTCTTCAGCGCAGGCACGTGAAGCGCAAAGCCAGAGGTTTTTCCCTCAGGAAATTCGAGAAGAAGGTGAGATTAAGAGTACTGATACTGGGGACGTGAATTTGGCGTCTGCAGGATTCCAACTAGAGCTCGCTAAGCCCAGGCGGAGGCAACAGAGGGGATTATGGAGACTATTGACGTGGAAAAGGGTTTACTTGAGGTGCAAGGAATGGTGGAGAAGCAGGATGAGTTAACAGATGATGTTATGAAGGATATTGACAAGGAGATGGATGCTATCAATGCTAACCTTTTGAAGAATGGTATGGATTTGGAGGCAGAGGACGAGTTTCAGACCCTTTCGGAGGAGGAAGCGGAGCATGCCTCTGGGGATCAGATAGTGCAAGTTCACGCACAGGAGGGGGAAGAATTGGGTAATGGTGATGTGGTTCTCAATAATGACACGGGGACAGGGGATATGGGGACAAGGCAAACCTCTCGTAAGCGCTTATTCAAGCCTACTATTAGCACTGCCGGGAGCAATAAGATGAGGACGGCGAGCGCGCTTCTCTCTCCACGTAAAAAAGCTGTGGTAAAAGGGGGTTCTCGCCAGGGAGATAGCAGCAAGCATCTGGACAATAAGGGTCCTTCAAACCCGAAATCAGCTAATTTGAAATCCTAAATTTTATGGATAAAGAGTTTGCAATAAGATTTCTAAGAGTATGGGTTTTTGCGGTTGTGTTCTTAATTATTATAATTCATGTCTTGAGTCTGTTTGGTTTATTTGTTTTTCATGGGATTAGGGAAAAAGCCTTTGTGTGTTTCTATTTGGTTTCGGTCAAACTCTGGAATAAAACTATCTTATTATGGTTATGGTTACATGTATTTGCTCGTCTTAGTAAAGATGGTTTGTTACATTTGAATTGGAATGTGGGAGTTTTTTGGTGCTTTTTAGGGGTTCTCTGGTTAAGTGGATTACTAGGTTCTGGAGACTGGCAACGGAGTTTGAAAGTGAACAAGGATGGGGGGATGCTCGGGGTGTTTTGTTACGGCACTTGGCTGGCGCATCTTTTATATATAGTTCTGGTTCAGAAATATTTGAGAAGAAAGAATATGGGCACTGGTTCGATGGTTTTTTCGCAGGAAAGTAAAACGCTAACAAATAATTCTGCTGAGAACATACGTTATGTTTTAGGCAGTGTTGGTATTAGGAAATTGTTAAACAAAATGATGGTTTGTCGGCTGAAGGTATTTGGAATCATATTATCTCCGATGATTGGTCAAACGCTAACCTTATGGTTTGAAAGATTAATGCAGTTCTTTATATACATAACAATATCAAGCCGGAAAGGCAAAGTCGTTGGAACTTATGGAATAGTTTATACCTATTTTTGGAATTTTTTTTGGTATATGGGCAATACAGGGTTTCATTATCTCTGATTACTCCCCCCATGGGTGCGAATCCTTAACTATTTTTTGATGAGAGCTTTAAGCTGGAATTGTAGAGGAATGGGAAGTAACTGGACAATGAGTTATTTGAGAGAGATATGGTACAAACATAAACCAGATTTTCTTTTCTTGTCCGAGACCAAGCAGGAGTATGACTTTGTACATAGATTTCAATTACATTCTGGTTTTGATAATTTGGTTACAGTGGAACCAAATGGAAGGAGTGGTGGCCTAGCTCTTTTCTATAATAATGAGTATCAAGTTACGGTTCTCTATTCAAGTAATCGAATGATAGATGTGGAGGCGGTGGTCTTGGGGAAAAGGGTGTTTCTTACATTTGTTTATGGAGATCCAGTTCAACAAATGAGGGAACAAGTATGGGAAAGATTAACTCGGTATGGCCTTGCAAGATCTGAGCCCTGGTTTATTATTGGAGATTTAAATGAAATTACGGGTAATCATGAAAAAGATGGAGGAGCTTTGCGAAGCGCGGATTCGTTTATCCCATTTAATGACATGATAAGAAATACTGGATTACTGGAATTTCCGGCTCGGGGAAACAAAATGTCTTGGCAGGGGAGACGAGGAAAAGGAAAAGGGGCAGTGATGGTAAGGTGTCGTTTAGATCGTGCTCTAGCGAATGAGGAGTGGCATACTCTATTTCCCTGTTCTTATACAGAATATCTCAATTTGGTGGCATCTGATCATAAACCAGTAGTGGCATATCTCGATGCTAAAGTTCACAGAAGGAAAGGTCAATTTCGGTTTGATAAGAGATGGGTAGGTCAAGAGGGTCTTATGGAATCCATTACGATGGGCTGGTCAGACCATAGAATAGGTAGCGAGGACGATATGGTGGGGAAAATTAGCAATTGTCGACATGAGATTGCAAGATGGCGGAAAAATAATCCACTCTACGGAAAGGAGAAAATAAGTGATTTACAGAAGGCCCTTGAGGAAGTTCAGACAGATAATTCTAGATCACAGGAGGATATTGTGGAGGTTTCCAGAAAGCTACAAGAGGCATATAAGGATGAGGAAGATTATTGGCATTAGAAGAGTAGGAATATGTGGTATTCTTCGGGGGATCTAAATACCAAGTTCTATCATGCTTTAACTAAGCAACGACGAGTTCGTAATAGGATTGTTGGACTCCATGATGCTGCGGGGAACTGGATTACAGAAGATATTGGAGTGGAAAAAGTGGCTGTGGACTATTTTGAAGAGTTGTTTAGTACCACTTCGCCGACAGGATTTGACAGTTTTCTATCAGAGGTAACAACGGGTATCACTCCTCAAACGAACCAACGCCTGTTGAGGGAAGCGACTGAGAATGAAGTAAAAGAGGCTTTGTTTATGATGCATCCAGAGAAGGCGCCTGGGCCGGATAGTATGACAGCTCTTTTTTTTCAGCATTCTTGGCACATTATTAAGAAGGATTTGGTAGAATTGGTAAATAATTTTTTGGTGTCTGGAGAAATGGATCCAAGGTTAAATATCACTAATATATGTATGATACCAAAGACGGAGAGGCCTACTAGGATGACGGAATTGAGACCCATTAGTCTATGTAATGTCGGGTATAAAATTATTTCGAAGGTTCTATGTCAGCGGCTGAAACTCTGTCTGCCGTCTCTTATTTCGGAAACTCAATCGGCATTTGTGGCAGGGAGGTTGATAACTGATAACATTCTTATAGCTCAGGAGATGTTTCATGGGTTACGGACTAATAAATCATGTCAAGGAAAATATATGGCCATTAAAACGGATATGAGCAAAGCGTATGATAGAGTGGAATGGGATTTAATTAAAGCTTTACTGGAGAAGATGGGTTTTGATCTTCATTGGATTAAGCTAATGATGGAATGTATATCATCGGTTCAATATCGAGTTTTACTAAATGGACAGCCAAGGGGCCTTATTATCCCAAATCGAGGGTTAAGGCAACGAGATCCCTTATCTCCTTATTTATTTATTTTGTGTACTGAGGCTTTGATTGCAAATATTAAAAAGGCGGAGGCTGGGAAACAATTGACAGGAATGAAGGTAGCTCGAGCATGCCCATCTATTTCACATTTGCTGTTTGCGGATGACAGTCTTTTCTTTTGCAAAGCTCAAAGGGACGAATGTCAAACTATTCTCAAGATCTTAAAGGAATATGAGATGGTATCAGGGCAACTCATTAATTTTGAGAAGTCTTCGAACCAATTTGGGCATAAAATTGAAGAGTCAAACAGACAGGAAATGAGAGACATACTAGGTATTCAGAATCATGGAGGAATGGGAACTTATCTCGGATTACCGGAAAACCTTGGGGGCTCAAAGGTTCAGGTGTTTAGTTTCGTGCAGGATAGACTAAACAAACGGGTCAATGGCTGGACTTTTAAGTTCTTTACAAAAGGAGGAAAGGAGGTGATTATTAAATCTGTGGTTACGGCTTTGCCAAATCATGTGATGTCCTGCTATCGATTGCCTAAGGCAACCGCAAAAAAACTGACAGGTGCGGTAGCCCAATTTTGGTGGAGTCCAGGGGGAAGTACGAGAGGAATGCATTGGAAATCTTGGGACAAGGTATGTGTTAGCAAGGAGGAAGGAGGATTGGGGTTTAAAGACATCATTGATTTTAATACAGCGATGCTTGGTAAACAGTTTTGGCGATTGATCGAGAAGCCACATACGTTATTTTCTCGAGTTTTTAAAGGTCGGTATTACAGGAATGCTTCACCCCTGGAACCGATTCGTTCGTACTCTCCGTCATATGGCTGGCGGAGTATTACATCAGCTAGATCTCTGGTTAGCAAAGGACTAATCAAACGGGTGGGATCAGGATCTTCCATCTCTGTATGGAATGATCCTTGGCTCACAACCACTCGCCCGAGACCAGCAAATAAAAAACAACACAATCTTTACCCAGACCTCACAGTGGACTCTCTTATAGACCCCACTTTGCGAATTTGGAACTCGCAGGCGCTTCAGGCTTTAGTAGACCCACAGGATGTGAAAATTATCGAGAGTATACCATTGAGTAGATTTCATATGGTAGACAAAGATGGATGGCACTTCACAACAAATGGGAAATACACGGTTAAATCAGGTTATCAGGTAGAACGGGTTTATCCGGATAGAGAAAAACCACCAGCCTTGATTGGACCTACGGTTGATGGGTTGAAATCATTTTGCTGGAAAGTTAGGTGCCCACCAAAGCTTAAACATTTTCTCTGGCAGTTGGTAACCGGGTGTATAGCGGTCAAGAAAAATTTACAAGCGAGAGGGATAACTGGTGACATATGTTGTACAAGATGCGGAGCTGAGGAGGAATCGATAAATCATATATTTTTCGAATGTCCTCCAGCACTTCAGGTTTGGGCACTTTCAAAGATACCATCAAACCCAACTATGTTCCCGACACAATCCCTTTTTGCCAATATGGATCATCTTTTCTGGAGAGTTTTTCCGCAGGTAGAGGATCACCAGTTTGCATGGATACTATGGTATATATGGAAAGGAAAAAATAGTAAGGTCTTTAGTAATTTGGATGTTGATCCTAGGGATACGCTTAAATTAGCGGAAACAGAGTCAACCCTTTGGGCTGAAGCCCAGATAGTGAATGAACAGCGAATGGTACCACAGGCAGAGATTAGGTCTTCACAGATGGTTCCTGGAAAGAGAAAGATACTTTCTCCGGACAGGGTTGGTACAATACTTTAGAAGGCTTCACTGGATTGCTGGGGGCGAGGAATGTTCGGGCTAGTCTTTCTCCGCTCCATGCGGAGATGGAAGCACTACTCTGGGCAATGGAATGTATGAGGAATTTACGTCAATTTCACGTTACGTTTGCAACAGATTGTTCTCAATTGGTGAAGATGGTTTCGGAACCAGAAGAGTGGCCAGCTTTTGCAAGTTATTTGGAAGACATTAAAAATATGAGAGCAAGTTTTCTCCAATCAGAGATCGTCCATGTACCAAGAGCGCAGAATACAAAGGCGGATAGCCTAGCACGCAGTGTTAGGACTCAGCCGTCTTTAGTCGTTCATATGGATCAATATCTCCCGGGGTGGTTTACAGAGTCTACATGAGTCTGTAAAGTTGATGACAAAAAAAAAAAAAAGAAGACTGTTACTCAAAGAGTTGGGGTACCTCAAAATACAACCTCAATTTACTAATTATCTTCTTAAGAGCAACTGGCCTATTTAGACGTCTAATCTCAACAAAATATCTCATTATTCAACAACAACCCCACAATATGTTAACAATATCCTACAATTACACAATGTCAAAATCTACAATTGAAACACACCCATTTACAGAACTAACATTTTACAACACCTGATAGCATCATATACAACTGTATGGACAATATCTCGCGCAAAGCGCGAACACACCACTAGTAATAAATATATGAGTGACGCACATGTAAATAGTAAAGCAAATCAAATGGATTTAAAAAAAAAATAGTATAGATAAAAACCCAAAGTGATCCTAGATCCGCATGTTTTCATTTTATAAATGTATAGTTTTGATATTATACAATTTTTAAATATATATATATATATATTCCATTTCAATGTTATATACTGTGTAACATTATAATACTATTGTTAGACTTGTTATTCAGTATTATTAATATATAGTGATTTTTAACAAATTTTACTTTGTTATTAATTTCAGTTACTTATAATTTTGAGTTAGGTTACCATTAAAATAACAAAAAAACTCCTTCAAAACATCTTTTTCTTTAATTTATACATTTTACATATAATACATTTTTAAATTTTATTTATATTATCGAAAAGATATATATATATATATATATATATATAAGATAATTTATATTTACATGTGGTGTTTAAAAAATATACTTTAACATATATCATTTTTATTATTCTACGGGATGTATAAGTAAATACAATATCTTGTTTAAATAAAATAGCCATATTATATTAGTAAATTTTATACATACTAGTATCTATCATATTATTTTAGTAAATTTTATTGATATATGATATTTTTGGATGTTATGATATTATTATTTTTTTGTTATTAAATTAATATTTCAAACTATTAGATTAATTTAATTTTTAACATAGTTTGTTTTTTTGTGTTGCATTTCAAAAATTTATTATTTATTATATATGATTTTATTTTTGGTAATATTTGAAATAACATCATTTCGAGTTTGAATATTTATTTCAGAATTTTATATTTTGTCAAGAAAAAATTGGAAAATTACAAAACTCTTTTGAAGATTACATGAATTTTGAACCTTTTTTTTGTTAATACATTAATACATTGTTTTATAAAAAAATATTTGAACTTTTGGTAAGATACTTTAATATATTTCTCATCATATTTTATAATAATTAAAATAAAAATAAATTTGTAGTAAAATTTAATTTGTCATTAATATTTAAATGAAGAGTTTAAACTATATAGTTTCTATTAAAATATTTTTTAAATATTTATATACTAATATATTTATTCTACAAACATTTTTAAACAATATATTGTTGAGAGTTTCAAAAAGAGAGAGATAATATATTGTTGTAGATATAAAAGTTTAACCTATGTTAGTAAATTTATTTTTGTATAACAATATTATATATTTTACAAATATTTTTCCATTTTAATGATGAGTGGTAATTTATTTAAGTGAAACTATTTTTAAAAGGTTACTTTACCTATTTAATATAATTTTGTCAAGTTTAATGCATATAGCATTTCTTTTTTAGTATAATACAGAATAGAACTATAAAATTTATAAAAAAATAGTTCATAATTTTTATTTTCTTGTTTTAAATTTTAATTAACATTGATTTATAATAATAGTATATTACTAATTACAAAATTAATTAATGTATTTTTAAAAAAAATTTAAAAGGTTAGTAGAATTTTGTTAAATTCTTTTTCAACAGATTTGTTTCATTAAATATGTCATTTTACCTAATTTATAAGTGGTCCTACAAATTTAATCTTAGTTTATTATTAATGTAAATAATCAAATATGTCATTTTACCTAATTTATAAGTGTTCCTACTATGACTTGTTAACGGTAGATAAAATATTGGATCTAAATTAGTATATTAAATTTAATAGAGCTAAAGGGTAATAAGGGTATTTAATTAAGTATGCCAACTAACGAAAGTTGTTTAAAAAGTGATTATCCTCTAATATTGGATCTAAATTAGTATATTAAATTTAATAGAGCTAAAAGGTAATAAGGATATTTAATTAAGTATGCCAACTAACGAAAGTTGTTTAAAAAGTGATTATCCTCTAAAAAGGAGACCTCAACCAATTTATCAAAGCTTAAACCGTAAGAGCATCTCTAATGTATATCTCTATATTTTCTCTAAAATAGAGAATGTAAACTATTAAAACTGAAGTACAAATAAATTTTAACCCTAAACTTTCTTCAATTGGTTTTGCCGTCTTTATGTAGCCCCATTGTCGTCAAATAAATTTTAACCCTAAACTTGAAGAGGAAGGGAATGATGTGCCCCGGTTCGTGGATCAGTCCATTGGAGCCAACCAGCATGGAGATCAGGACGTTCTGAACAATTTGACCGAGGTTCGTTCATCCGACTGTACCGGACACACTGACCGAGCCGTCCCGTGAATGTCCCGATTGGAGCTTCGGCTGGAACCACGACCAGATGACCAACTTTCCCGTACTGAAGCTCGTCTTCCCCAACCAACTCGATATTCTAAGACCCATGGTCGAGCCAGACTTAGCTTGGGTAGTGAAGAAACCGAAGACAAACATACATTCTCATTCGGCGGACCATCCGGACAGTCCCGCAAGCGTCCTTATCTTTACCCCGTGCATCCATCTGGTTCGGATGAACCTGGACATCTTGACTGATCTTTTCCATTTTCCGTGCCTTGACCAGATCTAGTTTTCTCCATTTTCCGTGCCTTGACCAGACCTAGTCTTCTCCATTTTCCGTGCATTGACTAGATCTAGTCAAATTTGTATTTTCTATGCATTGTTTTCCCACATTTTCTTTAATTGTCTTTAACTACAAAACACTATAAATATGTAGTCCCTTTGATGAATAAAATCAGTTCATTTTGGTTGTTTATTTCGTTTCTTCTCTGAGTGAGAGAGAGAGAGTTCTTAGCTAGTTCATCGGTTTGAACCGGCTTGTTGATTTGGTGGTCAGCCAATCATCTTTGTGTGTCGTTTGGTGGTTAGCCAACACACTACATTCGTTCTTAGGTGGTTAGCCTTAGATCGTGGGTATATCAAGAGCCATTCCGCATCTCTTGACGATCCTTTCAATCCATCTCAGTTCCAGAAGCGCCATTTGCTTCTCGGTTCATATCCAACACCCAGCTAAAGTGATCCTTCCCGATTTTGGTTCTATCAAGTGGTATCACAGCCACTTTGGCTGGTTTGTTTTCATTTCATCTTCTCATCTCTCCACGATTTTCTTTTCTTATTTTTTGTTGGATCCGGGCTGTTCCTTTACTCCCTTGTGATCGCCAGTTATTTAAAAAAAAAGAGAAAAAAAAAAGAGTAAAAGTTTTGGCTTGAATCACTTCTGAAGAGAAATCCAAGGGGAGTGGTGGAAGAGAAACCCTGCTGGCTGAAGAGAAACCCAGCCTTAGGATAGTTAAGGTGGATCCATATCAAAATTCTCTTCATATTTCTTTCTCTTTTCTTTTCCCACAAAGTTTGTTTTGGGTCTTGATTACTGAATTTTGACTGCCTATCATCCTTTGAACCAGTGAAAGAACTCTGAGTGACCATTTAAAAATCGAGAGCTAAACACTTTAGAGTGTGAGGATTTTTATTTTATAACTTTGTTAAGTGTTTTCAGGATGTTTGGACTTCTCAAGAAATCAAAACCACAGCAAGACGTCTACTTTCCTTTTAAAACTGTTTTTGAAAATGAGCAATTGATTTTTGATAAGAAACAATTTGCTTCTAATGGGTTTGACTTTGTGCAAAAACAAAGGAAGAGACAAAACAGGTGCGATGATGAGAAGTGGGTCAAAAGTGGTGATCGTCCCTTCACCAAAGCCAAGAGAAGCAACCGTGATGTGCCTGATCAGAACGAGCTTCAGACTTATGCCAGCTTGGAAAAGATGTTGCATAAGGCAATTCATGTTGTCCGACAACTCAAAAAGAAGGGAAACACCAATACTTCTTCTGCACCAAAACAACAAAGTAATTCTTCTTCTCTTTCAAATTCTGATTTGAAAACTAATGTGTTGTCTTCTGATAAAGCAAGGCTGTGAAAACCACAAGCAAGGCTCTTTCTACCAGGTGCTTCAAATGTCATAGGATCGGTCATTATACCAACAAGTGCCAAAAACAGAAACCGTTGGTGACTTTGGAGAAAGTTGAAACCGAGCCAGAAAAGGAAGACCCTTTGCGAATTTTTGATGACTATGCACATGAACCAAAGGAAGGGTCAGGTGGAGAGCAAAACTGTGGCCATCAAGAAGAACCATCTTCCATTCACAAACCGGACCGAATTCAAGGTGAGCAACGTTCTGATTATGGTTCTTTTGCTTATAATCCTTTTCCTTTTAATGTTTCAGATTTGAGGACAAATCTTTTTGAAGAGGAAGGGAATGATGTGCCCCGGTTCGTGGATCAGTCCATTGGAGCCAACCAGCATGGAGATCAGGACGTTCTGAACAATTTGACCGTACCGGACACACTGACCGAGCCGTCCCGCGAATGTCCCGATTGGAGCTTCGGCTGGAACCGCGACCAGATGACCGACTTTCCCGTACTGAAGCTCGTCTTCCACGACCAACTCGATATTCTAAGACCCATGGTCGAGCCAGACTTAGCTTGGGTAGTGAAGAAACCGAAGACAAACATACATTCTCATTCGGCAGACCATCCGGACAGTCCCGCAAGCGTCCTTATCTTTACCCCGTGCATCCATCTGGTTTGGATGAACCTGGACATCTTGACTGATCTTCCCCATTTTCCGTGCCTTGACCAGATCTAGTCTTCTCCATTTTCCGTGCCTTGACCAGATCTAGTCTTATCCATTTTCCGTGCCTTGACTAGATCTAGTCAAATTTGTATTTTCTATGCATTGTTTTCCCACATTTTCTTTAATTGACTTTGACTACAAAACACTATAAATATGTAGTCCCTTTGATGAATGAAATCAGTTCATTTTGGTTGTTTATTTCGTTTCTTCTCTGAGTGAGAGAGAGAGAGTTCTTAGCTAGTTCATCGGTTTGAACCGGCTTGTTGATTTGGTGGTCAGCCAATCATCTTTGTGTGTCGTTTGGTGGTTAGCCAACACACTATATTCGTTCTTAGGTGGTTAGCCTTAGATCGTGGGTATATCAAGAGCCATTCCGCATCTCTTGACGATCCTTTCAATCCTTCTCAGTTCCAGAAGCGCCATTTGCTTCTCGGTTCATATCCAACACCCAGCTAAAGTGATCCTTCCCGATTTTGGTTCTATCACAGAGCCTGTCGAAGCACCAGCCACCAATCACCGCAAACAGCCACCTCTACTCCTCCTTCCTGAAGTTCAGAAGCACCAGTATACTCCAAGAACCCAAAGTCTCCCACCGGAACAACCAACACCCCAACAACGAGCCCAATAACCGCTCTTATTTGGAGAGACGAAACAATGATAAACCCGCCACATCCACCAGACCATGCACTATAAAAGGAAGCTAACACCACAGGGCTAGGACCAAAGAACCATACCCTTACTGCAGAGATGCTGGCAACACACGCTGTCACCAGGAATAAAGTCGGAGGTAGACTACAACAACCAAAGAACAACATTGACCCGCACGAGCGAGTGCCTCTGAGAACCAGAGACTGACCAATTACAGAACATGGAAGCTCAATCTAACCACTTCACCAGACCGCCACCTCTGGCTTAGATGAGAAGAAGAACTCAGCCCTCCTCATAAGCATGACAACGACACCTTCTAGCCACAAGGAGCCCCACACCAACCTACCAGGAGAAACCACAAGCAGAGAGTCACCACCACCGCCAGGGAGCTCGCCATAGACCCAAAATCGACTCCTGATTCAACAAGTTCTCATTGGTGGTGAGAAACAGAGAAGAATCTGAAGCTGAGATCTCAAAGACGAGAGCCCTCCAACCGAGAACGAGGGAACCAATCATCAACACAAGCTATCTGACGCAAGAGGAAACGACGGTGACCAGAGCACCATCACCAGAGCACAGCTGTCCTCCATTGAAACCCGATCTGGCCGGATCTGAGCCATGCCTCAAAGTTAACCCTCGGAGAAACCACCAAGCCCCACTCTCACAGACGTATCTCACCACCGCTCCAGAACCCTAAACCACCGAGAAGCGACACCAGAGTAGAGAAGGAGACCACAACAGAAAGTATATCGGCAAATCGAAGAGAGGGAGAAGGAGGTGAGACAGAGAAGTGAAAGGAGAAGAGGAAGGGAGAGACAGCCGGTAACAACAGCGACGGATTCGTCGGAGGCCGTCACCGGCTAAGAGGCGCCACTCAGATTTTCTAGGGTTTTCGAGCAGAAAGAGGAAAAAGAGGAGAGAGAGTTTTTTTTTTACTAGATCTGTGTCCAACTGAAGTCGCCAAACAGGTACTCTCATGCCATAATTCTCTCTATTTGTACAGAGTTTCCATTTTGATACCACCCTAAATCAAGGAACTTTCTCTCGACGGAATTCCGAAACTCATGTCGATTTTGATTATATTAAACGGAACCCTAAATAAGTATTGATCCCTCGTTTCTCAGTTCTAATTTTGTTTCCTTGTATTGACTTGTGGTCACTCTTAGGTCTATAAAAAAACCTTATCCTTGATTAGCTTTTTTTTTTTTTTGTAATTCAGTTTACGGAATATGAGCGTTGTGGTGAAGACTTCACATGAAAACCTTTTGTATCAGATATCCAAATTACATGTCATCTGAAACTGTATATGCTATATGTTGTTATTAATCTAATGTCTCTGAGCTTCGTAAATGTTCTTTTAAGTTGGCTATTGTGTTAGTTGAGTGGAGTCAGTTATTTTGTCTTTCTTATGAATTATTTTTTCTTGTACTGGTAGATGATAGACATGAATCACATGACCATCATCAAGTTGACTATAACCTATTAGGGCATTTCCAACCTATAATACTATTTTAATGTCAAAATTACATTATTTTAATGTAGTTTTAGCACTAAAAGTTTTTTTTCTCCAACCACAACATCAAACTTCACACTTAAAATTGTTTTATAATATTATATGTATTTATGTTTTTAATTTTCATTTATTTATTTGTCTATTATATTAATAAAATAAATGAATAATGTTTTAGTGGTGAATAGTATTATAGTATGGTCAATAGCAAATTTCGTGTGAAATTATAGTGTTGCACTAAAATAATGTGATTTTTAGTGTTGGGTTGGAAAAGGTTTTGGTGTCAAAATTACACTTAAATAGTGTTTTAGTGTTGTGTTGGAGACGATCTTAGGGCATCTCGAACCCCATTCTATTTTCCTTTTTAAAATAGAGTTTAGAGTAAATATGTTCCAATAGTACTCTATTTTCTACTCTATAATAGTGTAAATCTATTTTTAGTCTATATATAGAATAATTTTTTTATTTTTTGTTCATCACTCTATTTTTCACTCTAAAATAGAGTGACATTGGAGTAATATATAACTCTATTATAGAGTTACTTTATTTTAGAAGAAAAAATAGAATAAACTATCGGAGATGATCTTATAGTGTCAAGATTACACTATTTTATTGTGATTTCAACACTAAAAACTTTATCATCTCCAACCCAACTCCAAAACACTAGTTTTTTTACATGGATATCCTTACCGCAATAGTACTATTTTAAGGTTATTTTGGGGATTTTAGGTGTAGTCTTTCTAAATTAATCTAATATAGTCAAAGGGTAATTTGGGTATTCGATTAAATCTGCCAACTAATGGGAGAGATGAGAGAGAGGTTTAAAAAGTGATCATCTTCTCTCTAAAAAAGAGACGTCGAAGCATTATCAAAGCTTAAACACTAAGCAGAGATATAATTTCAAAACTCTCTCTCTATTGAAACCAAAGAGATCGACAATGCTTGTGTATGCAACTGAACTATAAGAATAACTCTCTTATTTATCTCAAGGAAAAACTAACTCAAACAACCTTGAGCTCGTTCAATCTCACACACTTGATCCAATCATAACTCGATGGATCTATTATATAGATAACAAGTAAACCTAATCCTAACTGACTTATGTTATAGATAACTCCTAAAACATATTTGTCTTTATCTCAAATCTCAACTACATTAGGATTACTTGTGTCGCAAGTCTTCATGCTTCTTCATTTATCTTCAAGCTTATTCCAACATTCCCTCCTTTAAGCTTGAAGTTGTTTTCTGTTGAATCCTGAACACCAATGAACTCTCTCATCTCCTTGAACTTGATTCTCCCAAGTCCCTTAGTGAGTATATCAGCTTTCTGTTTGTCTCCCGCGACGAACTCAACATCCACTTGTCCATTCTCCACACATTCTCTGATGAAATGATACCTTCTGTGTATGTGCTTGCTACGTCCGTGGAAGACTGGGTTTCTGGTTAGTGATATCGCAGACTTGTTGTCTACTCGGATGATTACCCTTTTGCATTCCTCGCTTGTGACTTCACTCAAAAGCTCTTGAAGCCATATCGCTTTTTTGGCTGCTTCAGTGGCTGCCATAAATTCAGCTTCGCAAGATGACAGTGCCACAACCTCTTGTTTCTGTGAGCACCATGTAATGGGGCTTTCTCCAAGATAGAACATATGCCCTGTTATACTTCTTCCATCGTCGACGTCCACATTGAGAGAACTATCGCTGTAGCCTAGGAGTTTTGCTTTGTCTGCACGTCCATAGGTCAGTCCGTAGGAGAGTGTTCCACGTACGTACCTTAGAACATGCTTTAGTGCAGCATCGTGTGACTCCTTAGGATCAAGCATATACCGGCTCAAGACTCCAATGCTGTAAGAGAGGTCGGGTCTTGTGTGAACAAGATAGCGCAGACAGCCGATACTCCTCCTGTACTTCTTCTCATCAGTTGATGCTTCTCCTTCACCTTTTGATAGCTTCAAGCTTCCGTCCATTGGCACATGAACGGAGTTGCAGTCATTCATCCCTGTCTCAGACAAGATTCTAGTTGCATATCTTTCCTGCCTTAGGATGATTCCATCGTCATTCTGCAACACCTCAATTCCCAAGTAGTACGTCAACCTTCCCAAGTCACTCATCTCGAATTTGGCTGACATTTCCCTCTTGAACTCAGTTATCATCTTCAAGTTAGAACCTGTTACCAGTAGATCATCCACATATACTGCAATAATAAGAAGATCTTCGTTACGTTTCTTTTGGTATAGTGAAGGTTCCTTAGAGCATCGATCAAAATTTAACTCCCTGAGAATCTGATTGAGCTTATCATTCCAAGCTCTGGGAGCTTGCTTTAGACCGTAGAGTGCTTTAGACAGCTTGTAAACCTTCTCCTCACTGCCTTTAACCTCGAAACCCTCAGGCTGTGATACGTAGACTTCTTCTTTCAAATCCCCGTGAAGGAATGCAGTCTTTACGTCTAAGTGATGCACTTCCCAACCATGAGATGCAGCCAAAGCAATGATAAGCCTGATTGTTTCGATCCTAGCAACCGGGGCGAACACCTCGTCATAATCTATTCCATGTTTCTGCACATAGCCTTTTGCTACCAGCCTCGCTTTGTATTTGTTCACGCTTCCGTCTGGATTCCGTTTGACTTTGAACACCCACTTTAATCCAATGGGCTTAACTCCTATAGGTAGGTCAACTAGAACCCACGTTTGGTTCTTCTCTATCGAAAGTATCTCATCGTCACATGCTGTTAGCCACACTTTCATACCTTTAGCCTCAGAGAAGTTCCACGGTTCATCATTAATTGCCATAAGGAGTGTTTCACACTCGGCTTCAGCCATCAGAATATAATCAGATAGATACCCTGGCGTTGTTCTTTCTCTAGTTGAGCGTCTCAGCTGTGGTTCCTCCTGTTGTTCTTCTTCGGTGTCTGAGATCTCTATGACCTCATTCTCAGCTTCTGTATGATCACCGACCTGTTCTGTTATAGTGTCTTTAGTACTTTCGTCAGACTCCATACTGAACTCGATCTCTTTCAATCCTCTGTTTCCAGTTTCTCCTAAGTTGATACTGAATGAACCAATATCAGTTTCCTTCTCTTGGCTGATCCAGCTCCAGCCTTCGTCCTCCAAGAACACTACATCTCGACTAACTGTAATCTTCTTGTTTTTAGGGTCGACAAGACGATAAGCCTTGGTCCCCGGTTCTGTTCCAAGGTGGATCAGAACTCGTGACCGGTCATCTAGCTTCTTGACGTGAGGCGCCTCTACTTTAGCATATCCAACACAACCAAATACTCGTAAGTGGGCAATGCTAGGTTTGCTCCCTTTGAACATCTCGTAAGGAGTCTTGGCATCAAGTGTTCTAGTCGCAGCTCTGTTTATAAGATACGTAGCGTGCCTTACTGCCTCTCCCCACATATAGTTAGGAACACTTCTATGCTTCAGTATGCTCCTCGTCATCTCTAATATTGTTCTGTTGCGTCTCTCCACTACTCCATTCTGCTGTGGGGAGTATGGCGCGGTTAGATGCCTCTGGATACCACTCTCTTCGCAGAACAAGTTGAATTCTCTGGATGTAAACTCACCACCTCTGTCGGTACGGAATGTTTTGATTGAGACAGCAGTTTCTTGTTCAACGGATACCTTAAACTTCTTGAACTTTTCAAAGGCTTCACTCTTCTCCTTCATAAGAATCATCCACATGTAACGAGAGTAGTCATCAATCAACACAAACACGTATCTGTTTCTCCCAATCGTCGGTGGTGTAATTGGACCACAGAGGTCACCATGTATGAGTTCGAGTTTCTTCGATGCTCGGTAGGTAGTTGCAGCAGGAAAGGACCGTCTTGGTTGCTTGCCAAGTAGACAGGATACGCATGTTTTCTTCATCACTGTAATCTTTGGTATTCCTGTAACTAACTCTTTATCAACCATTAGACGCATGTTCTCAAAATTAATATGTCCAAGTCTCGCGTGCCACTTGCTCGAGACATCAGACGTTATAATCTGTAAGCATGAAGGACTCTCAGCATCAAGTGTAACTTTATACAGACGATTTCTTCCTCTACTGGAGCGTATTAGTAACTTGCTGTCTCGATCATACAGCTCTAAGACATCCTCCTTCATCCGTATCTCACATCCCGTCTCAGTAGCCTGTCCCAGACTTATAATATTGCTCCTCAGTGCCGGTATAAAGTATACATTTGACATCGTCTTCCTTTCTCCATTCTCCAGAACAAAGCTAATGGAGCCTTTTCCTTGTATGTCAATGCGACTGTCATCACCAAACTTAACTTTTCCTGTTATAGTCTCATCAAGTGTGGTAAAGTATGATCGATCTCCCGTCATGTGGTTGCTAGCCCCATTGTCCAAATACCACACATTATTATTTAAGTTTTCTCCAAAAACTTCAGGTTTCACCCTTTCCTCGTTAAGAAACACTACTTCATTCAACATCAACTCGTCAGCCAAAGCAGTATCTTCTTCTTTAGTCTCTTGTGTTATTTGTAGTTTGAGCAAACGGTCGGGACAGTCACTTGCGTAGTGACCCAGTTTGTCGCACCGATAACACGTAATGTTTGCTGTGTCTCGAACTTGATAGACATACCGTCCACGACCTCTTCCTCCTCTGTTATTGAACCTTCCTCCACGACCACGGCCTCTACCGTCGGTGTTGTTACCTCTGTTTTCCCCATTGAAGTTACGACCGTACTGATGATCTGAATTTGCATACATTAGTTTACTCTGTTCTTCTGACGTCTCTTCTTCAGTCGCATTAATGCGTTCCTCATATGCCTTAAGTCGACCAATTATGTCCTCAAAACCAGTTGCTTTAAGATCTAACACTTGCTCCAAAGCCGCGACTATGTGTATGTACTTCTTGTGTGGAAGACTCTTTAAGAACTTCTTAACGAGCTTTGGTTCCTCAATCTCTTCTCCAGGTGCTGCAGATTTCGAAGAGATTTCAGATATCCTGCCTGTAAACTCGTCGATAGTTTCATTATCCTTCATCTTCATCCGGTCGAACTCCGCCATAAGCGTTTGTAGTCGAGCCTCCTTTACTCTGTCAGCACCCATGTGTCTAGTTTTAACAGCATCCCACACCTTCTTAGCAGTATCCAACTCTCCGACTTGCAAAACTAGAGTTTTGGGTATTGATTGTACTAACAAGGCCATGGCCATGTTATTTTTCTCGTCGTCTGCATCTTCTCCCTCAATGATATCCCAAACCTTATGTAACTTCAACAGAATCTTCATCTTGATTGCCCATACTGTATAGTTAGTAGCATTCAGCACCGGACACTTTATTGATGACGATCCTGTCTCCTTCGGCTTCGATATAGAAACCGTAAGATCCCCCATGGTTTCAACTTATGCTCTGATACCAAATATTGAAACCAAAGAGATCGACAATGCTTGTGTATGCAACTGAACTATAAGAATAACTCTCTTATTTATCTCAAGGAAAAACTAACTCAAACAACCTTGAGCTCGTTCAATCTCACACACTTGATCCAATCATAACTCGATGGATCTATTATATAGATAACAAGTAAACCTAATCCTAACTGACTTATGTTATAGATAACTCCTAAAACATATTTGTCTTTATCTCAAATCTCAACTAGATTAGGATTACTTGTGTCGTAAGTCTTCATGCTTCTTCATTTATCTTCAAGCTTATTCCAACACTCTCTACTTTCCCAACTTCCTCTTTCTCGTCGCTAAACCCAAACAGGTACTCTCATGCTTCTTCTTCTACTTCATCCTTTGTACATAGTTTCCATTTTTATACCTAGCAAGCAGCCTGACCAAAAATTTCTTTCCCAGGTATATTAATGCTATGTGCAAATGGTTCTGTATCAAACAGCTCCTTTGAGAATGTTCTGTTTACCTTTCTTTTATTAATAGTAGAAGCTTTTTCTTCTAGATATCAATGGTTTCGAGATTGCGACACGAAAATGTTATTGCGCTTGTGGGTTATTGTGTTGATGGACCTCTCCGTGTTCTTGCTTATGAGTATGCTCCTAACGGATCTCTTCATGATGTTCTTCATGGTGAGTGATGATTCAATTTTATATGGGATTAGTCTCACTGGAGACTTGAACATCTTGATGAAACTATGGATGTATCTCTTTTGGTGGTGCAGGCCGAAAAGGCGTGAAAGGAGCGCTGCGAGGTCCTGTTATGACGTGGCATCAGAGAGTCAAGATCGCTGTTGGTGCAGCCAGAGGGCTTGAGTACTTGCACGAGAAGGTCAACCCTCAGGTTATCCACCGAGACATCAAATCCAGCAACGTGCTTCTCTTTGATGACGATGTTGCCAAGATTGGTGACTTCGATCTCTCTAATCAAGCGCCTGACATGGCTGCTCGACTTCACTCTACTCGTGTACTAGGAACCTTTGGCTATCACGCTCCTGAGTAATGCCCTTTTATTTTTTAATATTTTCTTTGATTTTCAGTTTGTTTCATTCAAACAAATCATCTTGGTTCTACTTGCCTCTCTTCTCACAGTTGAATCTAGAGCTTAAACATTGTTGGGTTATGTGTGTGAACAGGTATGCAATGACGGGAACATTGAGCACAAAGAGCGACGTCTACAGTTTTGGCGTTGTTCTGCTAGAGCTCCTTACTGGTCGTAAACCAGTCGACCATACCTTACCTCGTGGACAACAAAGTCTAGTGACTTGGGTAATGTTTTAGTGCAGCCTTCTCTGTTTCTGGTTGTGGTTTGTTTATTGATAAACAATGGATTTTAGAAGACCAATTTGACTCAAAAATATCGGAAAATGTTAAAAGAATAAAAGTCTAATTATCGTTACTCAAATAGTATGGATTTTGTATGTTTGTCTCAGGCAACCCCTAAACTGAGCGAAGACAAGGTGAAGCTATGTGTTGATGCAAGACTACTTGGAGAGTACCCCTCTAAAGCTGTTGCCAAGGTATTAATAATCCCATAAACATTGTTTTCTCATATCATTGTTTCATTGCAGCATATAAGATACTTTGGTTATAACTTAGAAGACTAGTTTTCTCTACTGAGATTAGTACCAAAGGAAGTAGGGAGAAACCACATTCTATTTTTTTTACCTTTTACTTCAAAATGCCAAATAAAAAAAAGCGATAGTCTTGCAGTCCACATTCATTTCTATGACAATTGAGTTTGTGGTCTTATATATGCCATATGATGATGATCAGCTAGCTGCGGTGGCTGCACTGTGCGTGCAATATGAGGCAAATTTTAGACCAAACATGAGCATTGTGGTGAAGGCACTTCAACCTCTTCTGAACCCTCCTCGTTCTACTCCACATAGGAACCCTTATTGATCATCAGATATCCAAACCACATCTCAGCTGCTGCTTTATAATGATTAATCAACTGTGTATTTGTTTTTGCATTCAAGCCCCACTTTTGAATAGCAGTGTATGTATTTCTCTATATTATCTGTTTTCTGTTATGTAATTTGAGGTGGAGAGAAAATACCAAATTATATTTTGTTTATTGTTAACCTAATAATGATTTCAGAAACCTCACTATTAAATCTTAGACTAGAGATTCTCTTTTGTTAAGGATGAATGTAAAATTGTATTCAGCCAAAAAATCATCTTTTACAACTTGTGTGACGTTCGTTTGAAAAAGAAACAGATTACATCATTTTAAAGATTGTTCTTAAATAATCCTACCCATTGTTGAACCACCTAGTGAGAGCTTCAGCGTAATGGCTTTTCCTTGATAGTAGCAACTGTTGCTTCTCTGGCTTTCCATAATGGTGAGTTTCTATGACAGTAGCGACTGTTGCTTCTCTGCCATTCCCAAGTCAATGTAGCCTCTGGGCCCTATGATATCAATTAGTCTCCACTTCTTACACCAGTTATCAAACCAAAAGGGTGTACTCTCTCTCCATTTACCACTTTGTAGTAATTCTCTAAAACTATTTCTGCATTCGAGAAGCTTCCTCCACATCCTAGATCTTCTGTTTGTAGTCTCTTTTACTGTCCGAAAAGACTGCCGGTCCAGGTATGTTTTTATGAATCCACACGACCCATAAAGTTGGCTTTGAGGAAAGAATCCTCTACACAAGTTTCATAAACTCACTGTATTTGCTTCCTTTATCGGTTTGATGGCCAGTCCTCCTTCATGTAGTGGTTTGCAGCCATCCGACTAAAAAGCTTTAGATTTAATTGTATGTAAAGCTGGACCAGACCACAAGAATGCAGAACATAAACGCTCCATTTCTTGATTTGTTTGGGAGTCGATCAGGAGCGGATCTACGGTACAACGAACGGGGGCACGTTCCCCGACTACTTTATAAATCTTAATCAGTTAGCAATGTCACTATTGATTATCGTGGAACAATCGGTATAGATGCCTCCGGTTACGTTAAGGTGTTACAGTGTTTGAAGCCAATCGCGTTGTTTTTTTCTCCTTGGTTTACTTTTACCTCTTGTACAATGAATGTGAGACTTATCCTAATTTTTGTCTTATTTTTAATTTTTTTTTTCTGTTAGCATTTCTTTTCATTTCTTTATTCATTTGTTTTTTTTCCATAGTTTTCTATTATATAATATATATTTCATTGTTAGATTTCAACTTTTTAGCACATTTTTTGAATCATCTTTTAATAGGACAGTAGCAATTGCTAGTAAAGAAATAAAAAACTAACTAGATTTTGATCCGCGCAAAGCGCGGATTTGATTTTGTTTTGCTTTTCATAATTATGAAATTTAGGGTTTGAATCATATAATTTTGAAGATTATATCACTAATATATAGGTCATTTGCGTAAGCACAATTAATTTGTATGAAATTAGATCACGCGTTTGCGTTTTTGAAGTTTGTTCGAAATTTGTTTGGAAATTCATTTGTGTGTAAAAATAGTATAGCAATTTGAAACTGGGATAAATATAGTGTTATTAGTAACGATTTATGTTACATTTAATTGTATGTCTATTAACAATCAAACTACCAATTATAAAACCAAGTATTAGAATATTTTTAATTTTTTTATAAGAGTATCTATAATGTAAATCTAGACTACAATTTACTATTTTATAAGAGTATCAGAGACATATGTTCCATTATTGAAAGTTCGATTTTAAAAAGAATGTTTTATTCACATATATTTTTGTAAGTTATGTTCTTAAGTATTTGGGCTTTATTCTATTTTAAATTTAATGTGGGTCTCAATTTAATTATGTTTAAATTTTTGGTCTTATTAATTTGGGGTTTATCTGTGTTAGAAATTAATTGTGTAGTCGATGGTACTATGCTCCTTGTGGGTGAAATCAATATTTCGATGTTTTTATAAGTGGGAGAATGAATATTTCGATAAAGTTATGTTATAATAGGTTGTGCTTTGGTTTTGGTTCATGTAATTTATTTTGTTTGGGTAGGGTAGTTTAGCAATCGATGATTTAAATGGTTAAGAATAAATAATAATGTATCCAGATTGACAGTTAGAGTAAAAATCGCTTATATATAGCTAAAATATCTTGTCACATATTGTTATAATATATAGGAGAAGTCAAAAAAATAAAAAATAAAAGAGTCCAAACAACTTTTTTAAGTAGATTTATTAAAACTACTTCCCTTTTAATAGTATTGATTAATCCATTTGATTTTGTTTAATATTTTAGAGTTTAGTCCCTTATGATATGATGACTATAAACAAGTTATGTATGATATTGATTACTGTTATATATGTGTAAACTTGAAGACTAATTTTTACATACATTCAAATTAATTTTAATTGTAACAGTATGTTATTATGATTAGTTGCATTTGTAAGAAAAAAATAGTTTTAGAAAATCTGTTCTGAGTTGAACAAAATTAAAGTTTATTATTTTCTTGCAGTTTTGATTATTTTTATGATTAATGGTATACAACCATTTTTAAAATATGTTGTTATTTACTTTATATGAATTAGTTTAATATTATTTAATATATGTATTAATTATGTGCTCCCGTCAAATAATTAGTTTGGATCCGCCATTGGAGTCGATAGGCTGACATACAAAAGTTTACTATACTCATGATTACTGATTTTAAGATCTCTACCCGTGAAAGATAAGAATATGTTCTTTCATGAGGAGATCTGCATTCTTATTTTCTCGACTAGAGACGAAGAGTCCGCATCCATCATTTTATTAGTAAGTAGAGATAGGCCAAGGTAGTGAACCGGTAGCTTACCCTCCTCAAAAGGAATATGATTAGTAATAGCTTTCGCCACTGCTCTTCTAATCCTGCTAAGTATATAATGGGATTTTCAATGCTGATGCACAGACACAAGCGTTCTGCAAACTTATCAAATAAACAGATATCACCTCGAATGGATGCTTCCTTAATCCTTACCATCAACAAATATCATTAGGTCATCAGGGAAGCAGAGATGGGTCAGCTGAATAGGTGCGCAATTTGGGTGAAATCCAATTATTTTCTCCACAGCCGCTTAATTAATCATGCGAGAAAAGACAATCATCGATATGACAAATGGATATGGAGATATGTTAAAAGTATCCATGCGAAAATTGGATATAACAGAAATTATGATGGATAAACTATACATAAAATTTGATCCGGTCCGTATTCGTTTCGATTGACTCAATTTTTTTGGAATATCTGTGACTTTACTAATTAAATCAAATACTGATATTCACTATCTATGAAAGACAGAATAAATCACAAATTAATATTTTAGAAATAGATATTTGATTCGGTCCATTATATAAACATATAGAATATAAATATACATACATGTATTTAAAAATTATATACAAATTGTATAATTTGGTATCTCTATGTAGTTCTATGGTATTTTTATTCACTAAATTAATTATGTAATTATTTAATTTTATAAAATTATGCAGTTTTCTAATTTATATAATGAAATAATATTATTTATATCGAAATTTTTATTTTCTTAAAAATTATTTTTATATTTTGTGGACCAGATTGGATGTATGGTAAAATAGCAAATTTATACTAATAAAAGGGACCTTTTGGGGCTCCATTGAGCGTCCACATCAGCAAAAAAAAAACTACTTCCGAAAGATGACACGTGGCATAAAATATAGTTTTACTAATTTTCAAAAATTATAAATAATATCTAAACATACAACATAAATAAAAAATGGAAAAACTACATTAAACATATGTAAGATTACCATTTTTCACTTAAAAAAAACGGCTTATCTCCATAATGTAACATTACCGTTTTATAAAAAAACAAAAAACATTATATATAATTTCGAAAATAATAAATATATGTAAACATACAACATAAAAAAATAGAAATACTACATTAAACATATGTAAGATTACCATTTTACATTTTTATTTTTAAAAAAATAATATGTAAACATACAACATAAAAAAATGGAAAAACTACATTAAACATATGTAAGATTACAATTTTTCACTAAAAAAAGACGGTTTATCTCCATAATGTAACATTGCTATTTTGTAAAAAAACATTATATATAATTTTGAAAATAATAAATAATATGTAAACATACGACATAAAAAATGGAAATACTACATTAAACATATGTAAGATTACCATTTTACATTTAAAAATAACAATAATATGTAAACATACAACATAAAAAAATGGAAATCTACATTAAACATATGTAAGATTACCATTTTTCACTAAAAAAATGGTTTATCTCCATAATGTAACATTACCATTTTATAAAAAAAAGAAAAAAAAAACATAAATATAACTATTTGACTATTTGTCCAAATTCTTCTATTAAACATTGTCGTTTTACATTAAAAATGGAAATATACATTAAAACTTAAACATCTATCTTAAAATATAAAATATAGATATTAACTAAATATAAAGTATAAGAAAGAGAAATATTCAATATATAGAAAAATAAATAATAAGTATATATTATAAATATATAAATATACGAATTATATATACAATAATAAGTAAATGCACAATTTTAAAAAAATGGAAAGAATACATTAAATATTAAACATCTATCTTAAAATGTAAAATATAGATATTAAGTAAATAGAAAGTATAAGAAAAAGAAATACACAACTTAAAAACAATGGAAAAAATATATTAAGATTTAAACATCTATCTTAAAATGTAAAATATAGATATTACGCAAATAGAAAGTATAAGAAAAGGAAATACACAATTTAAAAAAATGGAAAAAGTACATTAGTATTTAAACATCTATCTTAAAATGTAAATCTATCTTAAAATATAAAATTATTAGTAAATAGAAAGTATAAGAAATAGAAATACACAATATAAATAAAAATAATTAATAAGTAAATATATAATATAGGTAAATACCCAATTTAAAAAATGGAAAATTACATTAAGATTTAAAAATATATCTTAAAATTTAAAATATAGATATTACGTAAATAGAAAGTATAACAAATAGAAATATATAATTTAAAAAAAAAATAGAAAACGTAAATTAACATTTAAACATCTATCTTAAAATGTAAAATAGAGATATTAAGTAAATAAAAAGTACAGGAAATAGAAATACATATACAGGAAAATAAATAATAAGTAAATAATTTAAATATATAATATATGAATTATATATATAATAATAAGTAAATGCACAATTTTTTAAGAAAATGGAAAAAGTTCATTAAACATTAAACATCTATCTTAAAATGTAAAATATATAATATAAGTAAATACACAATTAAAAAAAATGGAAAAAGTACATTAAGATTTAAATATCTATTTTAAAATATAAAATATAGATATTACGTAAGTAAAAATATAAGAAATGGAAATAAACATTTTAAAAAATGAAAAAGTACATTAAGATTTAAACATCTATCTTAAAATGTACATCTATCTTAAAATGGTAGTAAATTATATAAAAATGGAAATACCACATTAAACAAAAAAAATGTATATTTTTACATCAAGAAAGTTCCTATAAAACTGATTATCCCATCAACATCAACCTCACACAATCAAGGAAAACTTCAAAGCACTCGAGCAAAAAAATGGTTCCACCATCATTCTCACCGTCCCAAAAACCTTTAATGACCTTGAAGGAGATTTTTTATAACAACGAACTTTTTGTTAGGTGGATTCATTGTTGAAAAACCCGCAACTTCCAAAAGCCAAACTTATTAATGGGAATTGAATTGCTTTTCATAGACATAAAAGTATTCTTACAAATTTAAATTAATCTAATCCAGAATTTTATTGTTAATATTCATACTAACTCTTTCATGATCAAACCATTACACTTAATAACCATTCAAGCGTTTATCCCGAAACACTTCCTTCCTCGCCGAATCAGGTATTGGTTCATGTTGGTTTAGTATTATTTTTGGTTTATTAACCGGTTTAGGATGGTCCTATTGTAAATATAATTTAAGTTGGTTTAGCATATATTATGCTTAAAATAACTTAAATTAAATAATAGTAATATTATGCTTAAAATATAATTTTAGAGAGTTTTCAAATATAGTTTACAAAACATTATAGGTGATGAATTTAATTTATTAAATTCGTTTATTACTTAAAACTAAGTTTTTTTTAAAACATACTGAGTTATAAATATCAATGATGGATTGGTAAGTATAACATGAAGACAAAAATATAAATATTTGATTTTGAAGATAAGAAATTCAGCTTTTAACCAGTTACTCTATATATAATATCTTAATTTTTTTTAAAAAAATATACATAATTTATATATATAGATTAATCTTCCAAACTTAAACTATTATATTATATATGAATAATGTTTTTAAATAAAAATAATTTCTGATTAAAATAAATAAATAAAAACAACAAATGGTTATTTTCAAATAATGGATGTAATTTACATTATACTATCATTTAACAAGTATTAGATACGTTTTGATATATCATTATTTTCTATTTCCAGAAAACAATAATGTTAAACATCAATATCATCTAGGTTAAGTATACGAACATCACAATTCAAACATCACATTTTTACATAAACATTATAATACAATATTTTAATCAAAAAATACAATTCAAAAAAAAATATTCAAAGAATAGTTATATACTTAATATTTGAAAATCAAAGATATTTTTGCTAAAATTATACTTACCTAGCCAAGGAGATCAACCATCTTTTTACGGATCGATCGATTGTTGAGCATGTGGTCGATCCGAAAATACTCTGGAGTTTAATTAAATATCTAAAACATTTATTCTAACACTCAACAGATAGTTCTATCGCTAAATATGATAACTAGATAGCCAACAAAATTACAAAAAAAAAATTTAAATAGTAAAAAATATGTTAATTTAACGTGCTACAATTTAAAAATAAATTTAAAGTATGGCATGCATTCTTAACATTTATATAAATATATTTCATAGCTTAAATATAAATAATTTAACAACTTAAATTAGAAAAAAGTAAAAATCCCGGGCGTAGCCCGGGTTAATCCCTAGTCTATATCTATACTATACTAAAAGTTGGATATCCTCCAATTCTAAACTATCCACGTCAGATTAAATATTCAAGCCAATCAGTGTTTGCCAGCTCATTCTAATATACAAATCAGCTAATATTCATATCTTTGTTTCGACTCTTCGTCTCTCTCATCTTCCAGCATGAAACTCTAACCTTATCTCAGTTTCCCTTTACCCATTAAAAAACGGGAAAAAACTGGCGGCTGCGACTCCTAGCAAACACAATAGCCAATTCAAAGACGGATCATCATCGACGGCTCCGACTTCTCTCTTTTCTCAACGACGTTCTTCCTGGACGTGAATATGAAGAAACCCTAAACATTGTGACAGGAGGCCTCCTAATTGGCCTTGAGATGCTGTTGAAGCAGAAGCGCAGAAGAGAGAAGTTGCTGCTGGTGACTTATCTCCCAGGTACCATTTTCACCCCAATTACGTTCAGCTTAACTATGACGTTTGAATCAATAACTTTGTGAAAAAAAAGAAACGAGTCTGTGTAGTGAAATTTCCGCGATGAGTAGTTTGATTGATGAAATCAGCTTGGTCTGATCTGTAAATACAAATTATTTGGTCGTCTGTCAATTATTACAAATCTCTTAACAAAACAAAGTTCCAATTTGTTGTGGGGTTGGATGATTAAGAAAAAGTAGTCGCTGGTGATTCACTTAAGGTGTTAGTCCTGTATTAAAAAGCTGTAACTTTTGTGTGCTGATGTAATCTTTTAGTTGCAGGTTGTTAATTTTAGAACAGAATTGTAAAAAACCCTTTTATTTGGTTTCTGTATAGTGATGGAAAATATTTGATGCCAGTTACTTTGTGTCTCAGTAAGCAAGCTACTAGATAGTTTCTATCATAGTTTGCTGCAAGATGACCATAATTACGGCGAGGGCCAGCGAAGCACAAGAACATGTTAGAGCTAGAGTTCTTTGAAAAGCTATTTGTTCATTACCTTACAAAAATTCCTGATTGGTGGCTGCGGTTTACTATCTTCTATGTTTCTGTTTACAGTTAATCACATGTAAGACACAAAGTAAAGGTCCGCAGAAAAATACGATATCCTGAACTTCAGAAATAGTACGAAAAGGTTCACAACTACTCATCAGAAATCCAGGTTAGACCGCATCTCCTTCTCTGTTTGCAATGTAACCTCTCATATTATATTTTTGGTTTAGATTTCATGTCAAATATACATTTCTGAGTTTTGAAGGAAATTGGTAAATATGATTAGGAGAGTAAAGTATTTCGAGATCCAACCAGAGAGCCACAGACCGTTTTCTATGGTGTGGCTCTGCCGATGGAAATCTTGTGGTCATTTTCCCATGTGTAAGCTCTCATGTATTTGGTGAAAATATGCGCTTTGGTGGACTCTTTTGCTGCAAAACGGTGGGGTTTTTAAGATTGCTTGGAACATGTCAAGAAACCTTTTGTTATTGACTACTAGATTTTATGAGGGTGTGTTCAAAAAAAAAAAGATTTTATGAGGGTTTAAAATTCTATTCTTTTCCTGCAGAGTGCTATCTTTATATTAATATTAAGATGCCAAAAGAACTGATTTTCCCTGTCTTATATAGGCTAATGGAGACGGTAACGGAACAATGCACATCAACATACTCGATAGTTAAAGTGAAAGAATAAATAAGAACGAGGACATGCTAGGCGGATCAAAAGCACCACCAATGGCCAAGCAAAACGCTACGTCTGGTACTCTTGCAAGTAGGGAGTTCTATAAAGAATATTCTCAGCCTTCCAACGCTTTGAAAAAGACAACAGTGGGTAAGTACAGTAATTATCACATAACAATTTATTATAGGTAAAACCAGTTCAACAAATCATGGTCTCCGTTTCCAGATATATCACAATGGAAGCCCTGGAGCAGTCCCTGAGGGACATTAATGGTGGAAGAGACCTTAATGAAATTATTTCTGAAGTTGATGGAGAAAAATGTAAGTCCTACTATCTTTTATAACTTTGATAAGCACATACAACAAAACTATAATCACAAGCCGTTTTTTAAGCTGATTAGATTGTGTTGTTGTTTGTTCAGAGATGTATGTTTGTGTACCTGGGTTGGAAAACTCTTGCTGTCCATAAATAAAGAACTAAAAACTTGATTAAATTGACAACCATCAGTTTCGTGCTTTACATTTTCAGCATTCTCACATTGCTTTTAATGGCTGGGGATTTGATTTTGATTCAGATTTTCAAAGAAGGGGAGCTTCGCCACTTCTTCCTCTTTGTGTCACATCTATAGAAACGTCTGTTTCGTTCCATTTCAGGCTCCTCTGCGGCTTCTCGGTGGCATTTCCAACTTCATACATTTTACACATGGGATGCTAACAAGTAACAACTTGCTATCGTAAATAAGGATGATAAAAGACATAAACATGGGGAAAATACACTTTGTATTATGAGAGAAGTGCATCAGTTTAAAATATTGTAATTGTCGAGTGGGAGAACGGAGTACTGAATTAATTTACACACTGTATTAGCAGCCCTTGACCACTAAGATAAGCTATCTCAAAAGATTTGATTGCTTAAGAAAGAAAGCTCAAATATATTTTTGGATCAAATAGTTGGTAAAGCCTTCAGTTTCCAGCTTAAGTTGGGCGATTTCAACTTCACTTTCCAGCTCAAGTTGGGCGAGTTCAACTTCACTTCCTAACAGCAAACCTTCACTGTATCATGCATAATAACTGAGCACGAGAGGGATGACCATGGACCCGATGGCAATGGAGATGTTGCAGAGTTGGCAAAAGATGTGGCACCATCAAACGGTGAGAGCATGAAGAAGAAGGCACGTCAGGAGTAGACCAACTTGGATTAAACAATTTCCCACCGCTTTGCTTATCAAATAATGCTTTATCATAGTTTTCCCTAATAATTTGAACTCTCTAATATCTTTTACATTTTTAATTTAATCTCTTTGTTTCGGTGGATGTTTAAGCTATAAATGCAATTTGTTCCTTTTCTTTAAGATTTCAACTTGGCCTTATTATTATAGATTATAACTCTTACCGCTTTCTTGGATTGGATATTATCACTATTTATGCAGCTTAAACTTTAATTATCCTTTTAGGTTAATAACCTTATTCCAAAATTTATAAAATCATGTAAATTCCAAACCAACTGAGGCACAAATATCTGATTAAAGGTTAACCAAATTTATCAACGAAATAAAACCATAATGCATAAAGTATCGTGCTTTATAATACGAGCATATATAGAATTACATTTGGGTTGTTCTTTAAGATCGAACATACATTTGTTGACACTTTCCAAAAACTGTTTGTGACTTATAGTAAATAAAACAAATTATAAGTAATATTTTCTTGCATCACTTTCTCTAATCCTTAAATTTGACGTTTGAAAATTTAAAATTTCATTATAAATTGAAAATATAATATAAACTGAAACAAACATATATTAAAAGAACATCATTTTTTGTTACATAATATATACTAAGACATTATTGAAACAATTTATACATATTATTTTAAAATATAACTTTTTATAATTTCATCAAATTACATTTAAGTTTCAATGGATTTAGCTTAGAGGTAGGTGTATTAATTTATTAACGTAAGAAATTAGTTGTTATAATAATATTAGAATCAGATACTCTTAAAATAAAAAATATTACTCATTCTTACTTTAAATTTTCTTCAGTTATATCAAATTGAAACACAAATCAAATGGAGAAATATAAATTATTCTATTTTCTAATTTAATACTTTTTGTTCTCTAATAAATATATTAGTGGTTTTTTCAATTCAAACCAATTAAATTTAACAAAATTTACAATATAATCTCAGAATAAAAAGATTATATTTAATTATTTCAATATAAAGTAAATTTAAAATTATATATAAAATTAAAATATATTTTAAATATAAAATAGTTTTAGTGTAAATTCATCCGCCCGTAGGGCGGACCAACCCCTAGTATATATAAAGATGTTGGGTCGACGACCTATTTCCACACCATAACTATCATATAGTAACAGATCCACACAAACTTTCAACCTCGTCATAATTAGACACAATTAAACTATCTCAACCTATTTCCACCCAATTTTAAAGATCATACTCGTTTCCACACAAACGAAGATTGAGGTTGGTTTTGATGGTTTATAACGTTAACCGATATTAAACCTGATGGTATCGGTTGATATTGGTACGACGCGATCCAGACGAAGATCCAACTTAAAATCGAATAGTATCCGACCCGAACCACTATTAGTCTTCTCCACATCGATTTTCCCTTTTGGAACCCTAGAATCAAAAAAAAAAAGAACAAAACAGAGTGAAAAACCCATAAAAGATGAGTAACGAATCTGGAAATTCGAGTGGAACCTCTGCCGGTCGAGCAAGAGGTAGGGTCGTTGGTGTGCCAAAGAGATGTTGGTGTGGGGAATTGGTGGTGTCGTTGATGTCCAAGTCTACAGCAAATCCTTACAGGAGATACTATCGATGTGCATTTGCGGCTGAGAAAAGGGTTAGTTTACCCTTTATATGAACGCCATTGTTCTTGTTCATGTGTGGGTTAATAGAATCAAAAAGTATAAAGTGACAGACCTTATGTCTTTGTTTGTAGCTGAGTAACGATAATCACACATACAAATGGGTTGATGAGGCGTTGGTTGATGAGGCAGAAGCATTGAAAATTCAATTAGGCAGACTTGAGCAGACAATTGTTCATGAGCGTGCATAAGAAGAGAGAAAGAAGTTTGCAGAGTTTGAAATGAAGTTAGAAATTATGCTTCACTCGAGGTTCATCAACCCAAGTCATTACTTCTTTCTCAATTTCATAGTCATTGCGCTCTCTTCTATTTTCACCATCAGAGTCAACATCAGGAGCTTCAACATCGGGACTCTCTGACCGGAATTCAGGAACTTCAACTTCGGGACTCTCTGACTCTAATTCAGGAACTTCATGCCAATCAACAGGCACATCAACACAAGATTCCATTCTTAATTTCTGGAAAAAGAAGATGATGAACACAATTGTTAATGTATGGAATCAAAACCAAAAGAGACAAACGAAGAAGAAGGGTGTAGAACTCACCTTGTTTCTTCAGTTTCGACGGCTGGAACCAACCGGAGTAGGGATGGCGTGGCTTAATCTTCTGTTTCAATGGCGCTTCTTTTCGTCGCGAGAGAGACAACGACATACATGATTTGGGATTTTTTTTTTTAATTCTAGGGTTTCCGGGTCGGGTTAGAGGGTTTAATTCGAAATTTGGGTTAACTGATCCTTTATATCGGTTTACCCTTTCTAATCGGGTCATTTTGGTATAATTAGGTTAACTATTGGTTAACGTTTTATTCAAAGCCTAATTAACCAACAGTAAACCGTTTTGTGTGGATTTTAGATCATTTCTTAATTTTGTGTGGAAACGAGTTTCGATCTTTAAAATTGGGTGGAAATAGGTTGAGATAGTTCAATTGTGTCTAATTATGACGAGGTTGAAAGTTTGTGTGGATCTGTTACTATATGATAGTTATGGTGTGGAAATAGGTCGTCGACCCTTTATACTATGATAAATAAGTTTAGTGTTATGAATTACACTAAGGAAGCGTAATATTTACACTATAATCTATTGGGAGGATTTTTAAAGAATTTTTTTCATAGTTTAACCACATGCTTAGTTAAACACTAACATTGTTTTTACGTCTGTTAAATATAGTTGACATCGTCTAAATCGATGTGTAGAATCTGCAAATTTCAAAAATTTGTTTGGGAGTCGATCAGGAGCGGATCTACGGTACAACGAACGGGGGCACATGCCCCGACTACTTTATAAATCTTAATCAGTTAGCAATGTCACTATTGATTATCGTGGAACAATCGGTATAGATGCCTCCGGTTACGTTAAGGTGTTACAGTGTTAGAAGCCAATCGCGTTGTTTTTTTCTCCCTGGTTTACTTTTACCTCTTGTACAATGAATGTGAGACTTGTCCTAATTTTTGTCTTATTTTTAATTTTTTTTTCTGTTAGCATTTCTTTTCATTTCTTTCGTTATTTGTTTTTTTTCATAGTTTTCTATTATATAATATATATTTCATTGTTAGATTTCAACTTTTTAGCACATTTTTTGAATCATCTTTTAATAGGACAGTAGCAATTGCTAGTAAAAAAATAAAAAACTAATTAATCCATTTAATTTTGTTTAATATTTTAGAGTTTACTCCCTTATGATATGATGACTATAAACAAGTTATGTATGATATTGATTACTGCTATATATGTGTAAACTTGAAGTGTAATTTTTACATACAGTCAAATTAATTTTAATTGTAACAGTATGTTATTGTGATTAGTTGCATTTGTAAGAAAAAAAATAGTTTTAGAAAATCTGTTCTGAGTTGAACAAAATTAAAGTTTATTATTTTCTTGCAATTTTGATTATTTTAATGATTAATAAAACAACCATTTTTAAAATATGTTGTTATTTACTTTATATGAATTAGTTTAATATTATTTAATATGTGTATTAATTATGTGCCCCGTCAAATAATTGGTTTGGATCCGCCACTGGAGTCGATAGGCTGATATACAAAAGTTCACTATACTCATGATTACTGATTTTAAGAGCTCTACCCGTGAAAGATAAGAATATGTTCTTTCAAGAGAAGATCTGCATTCTTATTTTCTCGACTAGAGGCGCAGAGTCCGCCGCCATCATTTTATTAGTAAATAGAGGTAGGCCAAGGTAGTGAACTGGTAGCTTATCCACCTCAGAAGGAACGTGATTAGTAATAGCTTTCGCCACTGCTCTTCTATTCCTGCTAAGTACATAGTGGGATTTTCAATGTTGATGCACAGACACGAGCGTTCTGCAAACTTATCAAATAAACTGATCACACCTCGAATGGATGCTTCCTTAATCCTTACGATCAACAAATATCATTAGGTCATCAGGGAAGCAGAGATGGATCAGCTGAATAGGTGCACAGTTTGGGTGAAATCCAATTGTTTTCTCCACAACCGCTTAATTAATCATGCGAGAAAAGACACTCATCAATATGACAAATGGATATGGATATATGTTAAAAGTATCCATGCGGAAATTGGATATAACAGAAATTAGGATGGATAAAATAAACATAAAATTTGATCCGGTCCGTATTCGTTTCGATTGACTCAATGTTTTTAGAATATCTGTGACTTTACTAATTAAATCAAATACTGATATTCACTATCTATGAAAGACAGAATAAATCACAAATTAATATTTTAGAAATAGATATTTGATTCGGTCCATTATATAAACATATAGAATATAAATATAAATACATGTATTTAAAAATTATATACAAATTATATAATTTGGTATCTCTATATAGTTCGATGGTATTTTTATTCACTACATTAATTATGCAATTATTTAATTTTATAAAATTATGCATTTTTCTAATTTATATAATGAAATAATATCACAACTAGAGCGATTTGGTTGAATGTTCTTACCTTCCTCATGAACTTTTCTGCTATGATGATGAGGTTCCGGATCTTTCGATCGAGGGAGTGGCTAGCCCTCTTGTCCACTTGATATTCTAGACGCCGATAAACCGGATTGACATAAACGATAAAATAAAAGCGATGTTAAGGAAATTAGACGAATGTAAAAGCGAATACAAAAAAGAACTATAAGAAATCGTATTCGCTAAGAGACATGGAGTCGAGATATGATCTATTTCCTTAACTTAAAATATTCGCTCCGTTAGTGAGACGGGACTGTACAAATATAGAGTTCCAGGATACAACCATGGCAGACGAATCACACCTCACTCGTGATCGTCCTATCGAACTATAAACTCTACAAAACACTCTCGTATTTACGACTTACGCCAAGGGATTTTTCCTGTTGGTTTGATGTGAAAAAGTTAAGAAATGAAGGAAGAGTAGAGACGATATTTAAAGAGCCGGAGAAGATCCACTTCTTGCAACAGCTGCTGCACGTGGGCGAGAATTTCGCGGAGATCGAGGGAAGTTGAGTTTTGAAACTTCTTCCTCAAGACTCTCTCTCTTATCTCGTTTAAAACTTTCTAGAGGATAAAACGCATGACGTTTTTTATTTCCTAGACAAATTACTTGTCGTTTTAAATAAAATTGTATGCTGTTTTTCCCCGAAATAAATGGCAAAACGTTGAGCTTAACTTGGTCCAAAAAGAATATTTTTATCGGGCCAGAGGCCCTCCACCCAAGCCCAAGCCCAAGTCGACACCCACGCCGAGCCGAGCCGGCCGGACGGCGGCGCGCGCGCACGTGGGGAGCCTTTCTCTCTCACCAAGCCGTTTACACACTCATGTAATTAAGCCTTATTTATACTACTCTGAAATGTTCAAGAGGATAAAACGCATGACGTTTTTTATTTCTTAGACAAACTACTTGTCGTTTTAAATAAAATTGTTTGCTGTTTTTTCCCGAAATAAATGGTAAAACATTGAGCTTAACTTGATCCAAAAAAAAATATTTTTATCGGGCCAGAGGCCTTCCACCCAAGCCCAAGCCCAAGTCCACGCCCACGCCGAGCCGAACCGGCCGGACGGCGGCGGCGCGCACGCGCGGGGAGCCTTTCTCTCTCACCAAGCCGCTTACACACTCATGTAATTAAGCCTTATTTATACTACTCTGAAATGTTCAAGAGGATAAAACGCATGACGTTTTTTATTTCTTAGACAAACTACTTGTCGTTTTAAATAAAATTGTATGCTGTTTTTTCCCGAAATAAATGGCAAAACATTAAACTTAACTTGGTCCAAAAAAAATATTTTTATCGGGCTAGAGGCCCTCCACCCAAGCCCAGACCCTCCAAACCCAAGCCGACACCGCGCCGGCCTGACGGCGGCAACGGCACCGGCATGGGGAGCCTTTCTCTCTCACCAAGCAGTTTCACATTCATGTAATTAAGCCTTATTTATACTACTCTGAAATGTTCAACTTACCCGATGTGGGACAAAGTTGATGTTGTACATTTGACAGTGTTATACATTTCAAGTTCATCACTTCATCACGTTCTTTCTCATTCAATTTAGCTTTGTTTTTGACATATGAATATACTGGATTGTAGTGCTCGTTTCAAGCTTTCCAACGAGCTAATAATCCGGTCATGAAGACCACCGGTTTGGCCGGAAAAGCCACCAGAAAAGTCAAAAAGTCAGCCTTCATATTCTGTTTAAAAAACAGAGTTCCAACCGATATCACAGATCCAGTTTCAATATCTTGGTTTCTCGGCTGTGTTCTGTCTCTCGTATGCACATCAGAGCTTTGGCTTGTGTTGTTCCTTAGTGTTTTGGTTGTCTTTTGGTCGGGCATCCGATAGATCTTACGGCATGGAATGGAGGATGGTTATGGAGCTTAAAGACTGTGTTAAGCTCCATAACCATCCTCCATTCCGAGCTTAAAGACTGTGCTCTTAACTGGGCCTCGTGGTCTGGTGGTAAAGGAACCTCGGCTGAGGTGCCCGCCATCACGTGTTCGAGCTCCGACCACAGCGAATTTAACATGGTTTCCGTTTGGCCTCCAGGACCTTCCACGTTAGTTCCGGTTGGACGCGGTGGAATAGTCAGATACCTGGATTATCAGAAAGAAAAAAAAAAAAGACTGTGTTCTTCTCTGGCCACCGTAAGTATGTTTCTCCACTTGAGCAGATGGTGATGTTTGGATCCTAAGCCATGGTGCTTCTCGCATGATGCAAAGGCTGTTTTCTCCAGCCTTTTTGGGTCCATCATGGTTGTCCCAAAGTGGTGAGATTTTCAGTATTATTGTAGTAGTGTGTCTACTATCATATTATTTTTCATGGTCTTTGGGGCTTACTGGATTTTCATTCTCCTTTGTTGTAACGAATTGGTGGGATTAACTTTCTTTGAGATTGAACCTTTTAAAAGCTAAGTTATTTTCAAACCACTAATGTGGATAAAGAAGAGCCAAGCAGTTTAGAGAGTTCAAAGTCATGGTTTAGCAACAAATGAGATGACATCAAATTTAGAAATTGTCAACGGTCTCTTGACGAGTTTCCATTGCAGAGAGGGTGTAAAATTTCAATCCTTGATAGTTGAAGAAGCACTAGCCTCTCCTCCAGGCTTCTATTAGAACACATATATACCATCGTGAAACTGTTGTCTTCGTTGTGTGTAGAGAGCGTTTATGTTTCCTTGATTTGGATGGCTTTTTGTTATATTATCTTATGACATACCTATTCGTATGGTTTTATGCTTTGTTTTTGTTGTTGTTGTAATACTCTTTTTTTTTTTGGCCCTGTGGCTCAGTCTCAGTAAGAAACACAGCGTTGAAAAAAAAGATAAGTATATACTGGGGAGCCGATTATTAAGTGATAGTTTGAGAAAGAAGAGAAAGAAAAGTATAAAATCTCTCCAATTTAAGAAAAAATGAGATTTGGAACATGGTATACGGGGCCCCACATTCACCCCCATAACTAAAATGGAAAACAAGCACCGTCCCGTAGATAAAACCACAGCCGTTAGATTTTGACATCACGAGAGAGGAAGATTAATCTCCAGCGTTCTTTTTGTTGTTGTTGTTAATTTTAACATAATCTTGTGATTAACCCGTTTGTGAAATAACGAATATTAATCAAAAGTTGTAAATCTCTCTCTCTCTCTCTCTCTCCTTCAACAGTAGCTCCGACTAACATATACGTCTCCGAATAAGTCGATTCTTCATCGAACGCATTCATCATCTTCTTCCTTCCTTGGGAGTTTCCGGAGAGACTAAAGTCAATCCAAAGTCTCCTTCGTTTCTTCTTGGCGAATGCTAAACTAGATTCTCGCTACTATTCGATTTTTTCGTTTTCTCGGATTATCATATCGAGGTAATTGCTACTCTCTCTCTCTCTCTCTCGGATCTAATCATGATCTCTCGATTTCTCCCTTGATTTAGGCTTTTTTTTTTTTTTTGCGTGATGAAACTTGAATGCGATTAGCTAGAACTTAATACTTTTGATTTTCTTTTCAGATTTAGTTTTCAATGGAATCACTCAGTTGCGTGCGGGATACTTGAGAGTGTATTGAACTCAGTATCTTGACTATCGAACAGCTGGTATTGAATTGGTTGTGACTATCGAACAACCTTGGTTTATTAGTAGCTATTTAGCTTTGGTTTTGGAGAAGAAGCGTTGAGGAAGATGGCAAAGATGATAAACAAGACGCTTGTGCTAACATATATCTACTTACTCATCTACGTTCTTCTCTCTTCCGGTGTCATACTCTACAACAAGGTCATTTCTCTATTCTCTTTATTTATTTATTGTTTCTCTCTTCGATTTTGCATGTCATAGATTATTGTATCTCTTCATACTAGAATTGAGATTTGAAGTTGTTTAACAATTAAATCACCATACGAACATACTTCACAGGCCCCTTTAATTGTTTTTGTATATGTGCATGTCATAGTTTGTGTATCTATTACCCTGACTTTAATTTGCTCCTATCGGTATATGCAGTGGGTTCTATCTCCCAAATACTTCAACTTTCCGCTTCCTATTACATTGACTATGATCCACATGGGCTTTTCTGGATTTGTGGCCTTCCTTCTTATTCGTGTATTCAAGGTTTTTTAAACTCTTTGTTGTTAATTATTTACACTTCCGTTCAACCTCTGTAATTGTCTAGTAATAAGTATCTTATCTTCTTCTATAATGTAGGTTGTCTCTCCTGTTAAAATGACATTCGAAATGTAAGCTTACTTCTTTCCTCCCTTTCTAATGTAATTTCCATTTTGTATTTCTTCTTATAACATGTTTTCCTGGATACCAGATACGTGACCTGTGTCGTACCTATAAGCGCATTCTTTGCATCCAGCCTCTGGTTAGTCTTTGTTGCAAATACAGTGGGACGTATTAAGCCTATAGATGTTCTTTTCTCTAGAACAGTACATATCAAATGCTGAGTTTGTTTACTCTCTTTTACAGGTTTGGAAACACTGCATATTTGCACATTTCAGTTGCCTTCATACAGATGCTCAAAGCACTAAGTATGTGAACTTTCTTTTGGATCAAAGCCCATATTAGTACATGAATCTTTTTGACCATATTGCTAAAGCTTACTTGAATATGGAATGACAGTGCCGGTAGCCACATTTATCATGGCCATTGTTTGTGGCACTGACAACGCAAGGTGCGACGTGTTCATGAACATGCTGCTCGTCAGTGTTGGAGTTGTGATATCCTCCTATGGAGAAATTAATTTCAACATAATTGGCACGGTCTACCAGGTCATGGGGATTTTTGCTGAGGCACTTAGACTGGTGCTTACTCAAGTTCTTCTTCAGAAAAAGGGCTTGACATTAAACCCGGTCACAAGCTTATACTATATAGCTCCCTGCAGGTACACAATCCTCTGAAAACTGACTTCTATCCAGACTTCTAATATTTCATTGACTTGATTTGACTTGTTGGTCTTTTATATGTCTTATATTCTATTCGTTTGGATGTTTGCCTATGTCATGTATTATTTCTTGCTAAGATGCAAGGAGTCTCCTTTGCTACACGCTAAACATGTTGTGTTTTCCCTTGAATTTGTGTAGCTTTGTTTTCCTGTCCTTGCCTTGGTATGTACTGGAGAAACCGAACATAGAAGTCTCGCAGATCCAATTCAACTTCTGGATATTTTTCTCGAACGCCCTCTGCGCACTTGCCTTGAACTTCTCCATATTCTTAGTAATAGGAAGAACAGGAGCAGTAACCATGAGGGTTGCTGGCGTTCTCAAAGACTGGATTCTCATAGCTCTCTCCACTGTCATATTTCCTGAGTCCACAATCACCGGTCTGAACATTATTGGATACGGAATAGGTTTGTTCTTTGTTTTTGTTACAAATTGGTATAAAGCTCTTAAATTTGCATGTGCATTGTATAATTTTATATCTACTTTTGTTGATGCAGCACTATGTGGGGTTGTAATGTACAATTACATAAAAATCAAGGATGTGAAAGCGACTCAACCAATCACTGATAGCCTCCCAGATCGAATCACAAAGGTACAGTCAATTAATCTGTTTAATGACGCTGCTCTCTGTGGGGTAGTGAGTATTGATTATATGATTCACAATAATTGAGCAGGATTGGAAGGAGAAGAGGTCGTCGGATGGTGAGAGTCCCAGAGGAGGAGTAGAGCTTAATGATGAGGAAGCTCCTTTGATAACGTCTTCACGGTTGTCACATATCGGGCGGACACAGCTCGGAAGCCACACTGCTGTCTGAGCAACGTACAGATGAGACTGAGATAGACTCATATGTTGTCTCACTTCTCAGGTCAAAATGTCTTCTTATCTCTTTTGAAACCCAACATTTGCTAAATATATTTTTACCTTGAGATTATTACTTAACATTGTTTAGTTCTTAAAAAAAATACAAAATCTTCTGGCAAAGTTTTAAATGTTTTCTTCCACCAGACACATTAGCTCAGGCCTCTTGGTATTTATGATACAAACAGTTTTTGACTTCTGAGTGTGTGCAGTACCCCCTGGATTTGATTTGAATTTTATACTTGTTCTTCAATTTATCAGTTTTGAGTGCTATCAAGGTATACAAGACGAATCAGTGGACTACATATATTTTTGAAAAGAATAATATTAGTTAGAACTAAAACTTTTACATACGGGCATAGGATTAAAAGAATGATGATGTAATACAAAACCACTAATGTAACACAAAGTTTAATGTGTACGAAACCCTTCTCGACCATGGAGTCCTTTGCTCGGTCCAACCGGTCCAACTAAAAGTACTCTGGTCTGGATTCCTCAAGTATAATAGCCTTCTCGATCGCATCGCGCTGGAGGACCTATTCCAGGGATGTCTCTAATATCTTTGTTGTTTGGGTTCACGATCTACCATTTTTATACAAGTAGAGTTAGAAACCCAAACTTTATATGAAAAATTGGAGAGCACAATGGTGGTTACCTTCACTACGATAATGGCTATAACACAGCAAACAATTAGAAACAGGAACATCATTATGCATTTATCTGTAGCTACCTGAAGATTAGACAGTTTTATTAACTTTTGTAGCGTGTGAGAAACTTATGTCCTATGAGAGATTAGATTATACAAACCTGTCTTCCCTATCTCTTTCACCAGCTGCGAGGGTTTCTTGATAGAGAACTGGATCGTGTCTAGCTCGTTCACAACCCGCCCCCATTTGATCAGTCTAAAATTTCTAGGTCAGTGCGCCTCATAAGAATATGAGGACAAGATGGTGCATGCTTTGTGTTACATGGCCCTTTAGATTAGCTGCAGTCTGTGTACCAATTTCCAATGTGTGATGAACAACCTGAAAAGAAACACAAAGTGTTATCTAGAGATACATCATCAAAGACCCAAGTGGAATACACTTCTTTCCTGTGTAACTTAGCTGTTTAGAGCGTTCAATAGCCTGGTTGGTCTCGTCCATTCTAGTAGATGATTTAACTATTCTAGAACATGTAGCGCAGCAAGCAGTTTTAGGCTTCCAATAGCAAACTCATACTCTGGTCGCCAAAGAAAATCATCTGAAAACACTCAACCGATGTAGACAGAGACTCACATGAAGCCATGTGGACGTTTTCTTCAGCTGTGGGTTCGCCGGCGCTATCAAAAAGCTCAACTTTCTTGTTGCCGAGTACTGTATTCAAGTCCCTGAATGAATTCACACAAAACAAACATCTTAAATACATTTTCTAAATTTTTTTTTTTTTTTTCAAAAGACAGAGAAACCAAATGCTCATCGGCAGGTCGGAAGCCATATCTGCCTCACTGGTGGCATGGCTATCTTTGTAATTATTTGGTTATTTGAAAACATTTAATATAATTATTTAAAATAGCCGTTCGATAAAAATTAAATAAAAAGGGAAAAGGTAAAGCGGATTGATTCTTGAGATATTTTCTTCGTGGCTTTGCGTTTTGCTTCGTAGTCGAGGCGAGAGGGTCTCTTCTGGGTCAGCCAGCCACAGTAAGTCTTTGTTTCTTCTTCGTTCCGTTTGATTCTCTTTCTCTCGTTTCTGCTTTGTGCTGCGCTTCTCTCTCAACTCCGAATTGATTCAGTTCAATTCTACTTTGCTTCCTTTGTTTCCTGTTGATTCTAATGCTGCTTTGTATTTGAGATTGCTTCGGATCCAGATAATCGTTGAGGCACAAGAGAGAGAAACGAAACACGACGGAGAAAGAAAGAACGAGAGAGAGATTTGATTCTCAGTGACCTTCGAAAGATTTTTTATTTTGACTGCTCGTTTCGTAATTGAACCGTACCAAACCAGAATAAACCGGGACACAATAATTTTGATTAGTTATTTTATTCTCTCATCAAAAAAGGGGGCCCAGAGATCAAAGACTCTTCTGGTACTCGGAGACATCAGCTTTTTTGGATCTTCTGATTTTTTCGATTAGGGTCTCCTCTACCACCTGTGAGTGTAGTTTGTGATTTTCTATTGCGTTGCTATTGGTTCTTTGTCCTCCTTTGTAGCTCATACACTTCTGTTTGATTCACAAAAAAAAAAAAAAAAAAAAATCTCTGATTAGGTTAGGCTTTAGAGTCCTAACGTTCGTCTGTTTACTGTTTAGTTTCAGTATTGGTACGGTACACACAAGTAAATAAAGAACAGTGGGAGTTATAGAAATTGAGTTTGCTTTCAGGTCTTCTCTGTAGAATAGATATGCCAAGGAAACCATTCTCTAGTACTCAGCGATTATTTGGGTATCCTGAATCTTAATGATCCTGTTTCATTGTTTTTCTCTCTGCCAAGTTTAAAGTTATGGCACTAGTGAAAGAGGACCGCTGCGAGGAGTCTCATAAGTATATGGGTTTTGCTCTGCACCAGGTAAACACTAGTACTGCTTCCATTATTACTCCAAAAGTTTGTTGCTTTTTTTTAGAGTTACAATGTTTGATTTACATGGACTGCAGGCTAAGCTTGCTCTAGAAGCTCTTGAAGTTCCCGTGGGGTAACTTTGCTTCATCCCAGTTTGTGTTTCTCTCCACCATTATCTATTAATTTCTTATCTTTTTGTTTGTCTGGATCAGATGTGTCATTCTTGAGGAGGGTAACATCATCGCTTCAGGGCGAAACCGAACTAATGAGACACGCAATGTAATCTTTCAATACTACTTTCACTACTTCCAGAAACATAAAACAATGTGATGATATAGAGTGTCTGTTGGTCACTTCATCTAAACTATCAAGTCGTTTGTTTTAATTTTGTTCGAAAAGGCCACAAGACATGCAGAGATGGAAGCAATCGATGAACTTATTGGACAATGGCAGAAAGATAGGCTCTCACCTTCACAAGTCGCTGAGAAATTCTCGAAGTGCGTTCTTTACGTAACATGTGAACCTTGCATAATGTGTGCATCTGCCTTATCGTTTCTCGGTATGGTTCCTTAATCCGAACTTGACCATTTTTTTGTTTGATTTGTTCTTGATATGATATTCTTTTTAATCAAAGGTATAAAGGAAGTGTATTATGGATGCGGAAATGATAAATTTGGGGGTTGTGGTTCCATATTGTCACTTCACATAGGGAGTTCTCAGACGTAAGATTATCCATCTCTAGGTTCGAAGATCACTACAGCCTTATTATAAAGAAACTGCCTTGTTAAATTGAAGTTTGTGATCTTTGTTTTTTTAATATAGTGAACAAGGTCAAGGAAAAAAAGGGTACAAGTGCAGAGGAGGAATAATGGCAGAGGAAGCTGTCTCTCTTTTCAAATGTTTCTATGAGCAAGGCAATCCCAACGGTAACCATTCTCATCTTTAACTCCAGTTATGTTCTTTGCTGAAACATCTTTAAAAAGAGTTTTTTTTTTCTTCTGTTTTAGCCCCAAAGCCACACCGTCCTGTAGTTCAAAGAGAGATGGCTTAGAGGCGAACATGTTGCGAAAATTGGTGTTTTTAACTAGGATATGAAGAAGTTGAGGTAGAGTTTGTCGAATGATGATTCTACATATGGAACGTTATCAGTTATATCCAATACATATGTATAACCTCTTAAGTTGGATATTTCAGTTTTGAGCTATTTAAGGAATTAGCTGCTGTTTGTAACTTTTTTCTTGTGTTGGTAGATGATTAGACATGACCATCATGAGAAGTAGAAAAGGTGAACTCTGTTTTCTATCCATAAACACTCTAACAGACTTGTTCTTTTACTATCCGTATTGGTTGTTATGGTTAATTTATCAACTAAAACCCCCCAAGTGTTCAAAATCCAATGCATACATGCATAGTTGATCTTAATAACTAAAAAAGAGATAGCAAGCTGTATGGGGAAGGACGGCACTTCTTTTCGTGGCGGGGCTAGGAATATGGAATGACAGTGCCGGTAGCAACATTTATCATGGCCATTGTTTGTGGCACTGACAACGCAAGGTGCGACGTGTTCATGAACATGCTGCTCGTCAGTGTTGGAGTTGTGATATCCTCCTATGGAGAAATTAATTTCAACATAATTGGCACGGTCTACCAGGTCATGGGGATTTTTGCTGAGGCACTTAGACTGGTGCTAACTCAAGTTCTTCTTCAGAAAAAGGGCTTGACATTAAATCCGGTCACAAGCTTATACTATATAGCTCCCTGCAGGTACACAATCCTCTGAAAACTGACTTGTATCCAGACTTCTAATATTTCATTGACTTGATTTGACTTGTTGGTCTTTTATATGTCTTATATATTCTATTTGCCTAGATCATGTATTATTTCTTGCTAAGATGCAAGGAGTCTCCTTTGCTACACGCTAAACATGTTGTGTTTTCCCTTGAATTTGTGTAGCTTTGTTTTCCTGTCCTTGCCTTGGTATGTACTGGAGAAACCGAACATAGAAGTCTCGCAGATCCAATTCAACTTCTGGATATTTTTCTCGAACGCCCTCTGCGCACTTGCCTTGAACTTCTCCATATTCTTAGTAATAGGAAGAACAGGAGCAGTAACCATGAGGGTTGCTGGCGTTCTCAAAGACTGGATTCTCATAGCTCTCTCCACTGTCATATTTCCTGAGTCCACAATCACCGGTCTGAACATTATTGGATACGGAATAGGTTTGTTCTTTGTTTTTGTTACAAATTGGTATAAAGCTCTTAAATTCTCATGTGCATTGTATAATTTTATATCTACTTTTGTTGATGCAGCACTATGTGGGGTTGTAATGTACAATTACATAAAAATCAAGGATGTGAAAGCGACGCAACCAATCACTGATAGCCTCCCAGATCGAATCACAAAGGTACAGTCAATTAATCTGTTTTATGGCGCTGCTCTCTCTGGGGTAGTGAGTAGTGATTATGATTCACAATAATTGAGCAGGATTGGAAGGAGAAGAGGTCGTCGGATGGTGAGAGTCCCAGAGGAGGAGTAGAGCTTAATGATGAGGAAGCTCCTTTGATAACGTCTTCACGGTTGTCACATATCGGGCGGACACAGCTCGGAAGCCACACTGCTGTCGGAAGCAACGTACAGATGAGACTGAGACAGACTCATATGTTGTCTCACTTCTCAGGTGAAAATGTCTTCTTATCTCTTTTGGAACCCAACATTTTCTAAATATATTTTTACCTTGAGATTATTACTTAACATTGTTTAGTTCGTAAAAAAATACAAAATCTTCTGGCAAAGTTATAAATGTTTTCTTCCACCAGACACATTAGCTCAGGCCTCTTGGTATTTATGATACAAACAGTTTTTGACTTCTGAGTGTGTGCAGTACCCCTGGATTTGATTTGAATTTTATACTTGTTCTTCTGTTTATAAAACTTTGAAAACTATCAAGGTATACAAGACAAATCAGTGAATAAGAGATATTTTTTGAAAAGAATAATATTAGTGAGAACTTGTTATGAAACTTTTACAAACGGGCATAGGGTTAAAAGAATGATGATATAATACAAACCACTAATCGGAACTCTGATTCAAATTAACATCAAAGCATACATGTAACACAAAGTGTAATGTGTACCAAACCCTTCTCGACCATGGAGTGTCCTTTCTCAGTCTAGCCAAAAGCTGATGTACTTTAGTCTGGATTCCTAAAGTATAATAGCCTTCTCGATTGCGCTGGAGGAGCTAATCACTGGATGTCTCTAATGTCTTTGTTGCTTGGTTCACGATCTACCATCTAAACTATTAAAACAGAAGTACAAATAGTACTTAGTCCCGAGCTTTCCTCAAAAATTACAAGAAAATGCCACTGGGCTTATACACAGTCATTTAATAAAATTAATAAACTATCTAATTAAATTTAATCCGCTTGAACCTGAGATAACTCGAAACAAAACCGACCGAACCTAATCTTACGTGAACCCAATCTTTCGTGTTTCCATACCTAGAATAATGACAATTAACTGCACAAAATCAAATTAGCCAAAATCAAATTCTTATTTTCCTAAACTCAATAATCAACCAAAACTGTTTCATATTTCAACGTACTTTTATCATAACAAAAAGGATATCAATTAACTAACAAAATCTCAATATTCTGTTATTTAAACTTGCAAATCACGTTGTGCGAATCTTTAAAACGAATGTTCTGGTTATTACGATGATTTAATACAAAAAGAATATTCAGTATATAATTCAAAACCATATATTCTCTTTTCAATTCATTCCATTCACAACTAACAAAATATTTTCTATAACTCTCCTATATTACCTACTGTACGGAAGCCAACTATATATACCTCATCTCTATTGTGTCAAAAGAAAAGCATTGAACAAATTTTCAACCTAAACATGTCTTCAGCGATAACTTTTACTCTTCCCACAAAAGTCAGACCTGTTAAAAACTCATGGAAGCAAAACACATCTTTGGTGGAGATACCTTCGAGATGGTTTTAGCCGACCAAATGGTAGCTTTCTTTCTAAACGTTTATTAACTTCAATTGCTTAGTTTCTTATACTGTTAGGTAACAAGATCCATGGTAAATAAGCCTATAATAAGATTATTTTTTCTTTTGATTTACACAAACATATATATTTTCAAAAGGGAATTCGACCAAAAAAAAACCTCAACTTTACACGAATTGCCAAAACAAACATGAACTTTGGGGCTGGCCAAAAAAACACCAAACTTTCATTGACTTTAGAATTAATTAACAATGTTTTCGCTGACTTGCCAATTTAGCACGCCGTCAACAAATTTAACAGAAATATTTGACGTCGTTTATTGTTGACGTTAAGTGAAACGACGTCGTTTTACACGATTTGAAATTAAAAATATGTAAACCCCTGGATTCGAACCCAGGTTGGTTGGTCAAATGGGAAGGTATTTTACCACTGGACTACTGGCACTTTCAATGTACTTACTAACATGTTTACTTTTATTTGGTACATATTAAATATAAAAAATTCTCTAAAAACTTAATAAGATCTTTAAAATTCCAAAAATTAAAAAATAAAGAAGATTTTTATAAAATTAATTTAGAAATTAAAATTAAAAATAAAATTTTATTTTTCTTTTTAAAAAATAAAAACTCTTCCAAAATTTTCTAAAAACTTAAAAAGATCTTTAAAATTCCAAAAAATTGAAAAAATAAAGAAATTTTTTATAAAATTAATTTTGAAATTAAAATAGAAAATAAAATTTTATTTTTTCTTTTCAAAAAAAAATAAAAAATCTTCCAAAATTTTCAATTTTTTTAATACATTTGCTAAAAGTTGAAATTAATTATACACACATAAAAAGTTGATAATTCTAACTTTAATTTTTTGCATTTTATTATAATTTTTAAAAATTTGGAATTTTTTTTTAAAAATGAAAATTTTGGAATTTTTTTTTGATTTTTTAAAGAAAAACAAATATTTAATTTTAATTCAAAATTAATTTTATGAAATTTTTGGAAGATTTTTTTATTTTTTTTAAAGAAAAATAATTTTTTATTTTTTTTAAAGAAAAATAAAATTTTATTTTCAATTTTAATTTCAAAATTTATGTTATAAAAAATTTCTTTATTTTTTTCAATTTTTTGGAATTTAAAGTTCGTTTTAATTTTTTAGAAAATTTTGGAAGAATTTTTATTTTTTAAAAAGAAAAATAAAATTTATTTTCAATTTTAATTTCAAAATTAATTTTATAAAAATCTTCTTTATTTTTTTAATTTTTTTGGAATTTTAAAGATCTTATTAAGTTTTTAGAGAATTTTTTATATTTAATATGTACCAAATAAAAGTAAACATGTTAGTAAGTACATTGAAAGTGCCAGTAGTCCAGTGGTAAAATACCTTCCCATTTGACCAACCAACCTGGGTTCGAATCCAGGGGTTTACATATTTTTAATTTCAAATCGTGTAAAACGACGTCGTTTCATCTCATTTGAAAACGACGTCGTTTCACTTAACGTCAACAATAAACTACGTCAAATATTTCTGTTAAATTTGTTGACGGCGTGCTAAATTGGCAAGTCAGCGAAAACATTTTTAATTAATTCTAAAGTCAATGAAAGTTTGGTGCTTTTTTGGCTAGCCCCAAAGTTCATGTTTGTTTTGGCAATTCGTGTAAAGTTGAGGTTTTTTTTGGCCGAATTCTCATTTTCAAAAGGTCATTTGAATCTATTTTATTTTAAATTTCGGTCTTATATACGACTATCATTAACATGTACCTACAAATGCATCACTTAGTCAAGATGAAACCAAACATATATAGTTAAGGAAAGGTTATTTCAATCTTCTAACTTATTCTAAATCGTTCTACATTGATATCACCTTATGTATTAGGTAAGATAAACAAGTAATTACTAAACAGTGTTTTGTTTCTATTGTTCGGCAAGGTCGCTGTCTTCATTTGCAGCTGGTTTGCTGACACTTGGATCTCAGAACGTCCAATATCATGTGAAACATTAAAAAGGTCAAATATCATCATATGATGATTGTTTAAAAAAATCAACGTAATTCATTTAAAAATAAAGATAGAACGTTTTATAAAACATATGACATACATGATACAATATTATGAAAGGGCAGAAATATTTGACAATTTCTTACCATATGTTTTTTGTCCCTCCACTATGTTTTTTTACAACTGATCCTCATCTTTCTGTCCTTCTCCCTTTTGCTTTTGTGTAACTGGCTATTGTCCCTTTGTTTCTCCAGTAAGAGTAGTTTGTCGATAGTACTAATACTGAACTAGACCTTGACCCGCCCGACCGGGCGGGTATTTATTTTATGTTTTTATTTTTTTTTTGTTTATATTAAATGACGTATTTGTAATATTAAAACATAAATTCATATTGAAAATTAATCTTTATAGTTATAATAAAAATAAAATTAAAAGTTTAATAAAATATTCTGATATAAATTTTAAATTTCGTAATTAAAATAATATAGAGGCGGTCATATTTTTTTCAATTTCAAAATCTAAGCTTCCTTAAAGACAAAGAAAATAAATTTATAAATACATAAAATATATAAACTTATTTGGAACTATAATTTCAATTAAAAGAAATTTGTTAAAGAAAAATAATCTTACTGTTGTTATTTATTTCTAGAGCTTGACCCGTGACCGTATAAATATTTGCTTTCACTTTAATTTTTTTCTTTGTACTAATGGTATAATATATATATGTAAATTAAAATATATTACATAACTGTTAATATAACATTTTTAAACATAACAATTTTATTTATTACTTTGAATAATTATATTTTATGATTTTAATCGTCTATTATATCACAATGTATCATATAAACAAATCCAATATTTATAACTAATTGGACTTATATTATGAAAGCATTATACTAATATATGAATAAACTATTTTATATTTTATTTATATGTTATATAAATTGATTATGATGTGTGATTTTTTATTTTATTATTTATTACTTATAAATATTAAAAATATTGAGTATGTTAATACGAAATATATTAGGAAATTTATTTTGGTTATGATTTGATTTGATAAAGGAAATCTATTATTTAAATTTTGGAAAGATATTAAATGCTTAAATCTATGATTTAAATTAGGAAAAGACAAGCATGCTTAAATATAGGTTCAATATCTCAATGGCATTCTAATGTAAATAAGTAGTAAAACTAAGGGGTATTTCTATTTTGTACTTCTGTTTTAATAAAGTAGATGTATGAAAGCAAATAAGCTATAAGAAAATTGACACTAACTCGGAATAGTATTCATGTACTATTAGACTATCTGAACTTAACTTGCAATGTCGATTCCGTGACTCTTCTTATCACAATACTTGGTTGTTCTAGCATATAAACAATGCTTCTGCAATTAAGTCAACCCAACTTCTCTAATATAGAATGGACATTGATCTACGCCGAAGCTTCTTTAAAGCGAGTTTGAACTTAGCAATCACTGACGATGTGACTTATCTAATCAATATGTATGAAACAATTATTACACGGATCTGAAAAAAATTATCATGCGCTTAAGAACAAAAAGAGACTTTAACCTTGAGAAAATGAAGCGGATCCACTTGCGCCCTTTGATACGAAGATGGAAATCATGTAGATATATCTTACAATCTTTCTTAGGTTCATGAATTGAGAAGAGGAAATAATGTTTCTGCCTCACTGACAAAAAAAAACGAAATACACAGTCTAGGGGAAGATGAATGGTCCGGAAATTTTTTTTTTAGAATTGCATATGGGTTTAGTTGAAGAAATACAATGTCGTGGTCCATTTATTTACTTTGTAAATTATCTTAGCCATTTCATCTAGAAGCTTATGTTAATAGGTTAATTCTAATGTATACACTGTCCATTTATTTACTTATAAATTATTTTACTAATATGATCTATTAGTATGTTAATTGAGCCTGTGCATTAGACTAATATATATACTAAAATGGATTGACAATAGTGAAATTATGAGAAAAATAAAATAAGAGCTTCACCATTATAGCATGTAATATATATATATATATATATATATATATATATATATATATATATATATATGTTCCTATATATATTTTTTAATTTATATTCCAAATTTTTACAATTTACAAATCATTCATATAAACAAACCACTAAAGGAATTTAATATAGGAACATTTAAGATTACAACGTATAAACAATAAAAATGTTATGGGTAGATATGTCATATAAAATCAATATGTAAAATAGCAAATATTATATATATATATATATATAAATTAGTTATTTGTATAAAAAATGACATCTGCGCGTGTGCGCGGGTCAAAGGCTAGTTTGTTTTACAAGTAGAGTCAGAACCCAAACTTCATATGAAAAAATTGGAGAATGCAATAGTTATTAACCTTCACAACAATAATGGCTATAACACCACCTACCATCAGAAACAGGAACATCATTATGCACGTATCTGTAGCTACAGCTTCAGTAGCTTTTGCATTGAGAAACTTATCTCCAGGGAGATTAGATTATGCAAACCTGTCTTTCTATCTCTTTAACCAGCTTTGAAGCTTTCTTGATAGAGAACTGAATTGTGTCTAGGTCATTCCCAACCCGGCCCATTTGATCCGCCTGTCAAATTTATAGGAGGTCAACGTAGTACGCCTCATAGGAATATCAGGACAAGATGGTGAATGCTTTGTGTTACCTGGCCCTTTAAATTAGCTGCGGTTTGAGTATCGATTTCCACTGTCTGATGAACAACCTGAAAAGAAACCCAGTGTTAGCTAGAGATATAGGACCAAAGACCCGAGTGGAGTACACTTCTTTCCTATGTAACGTACCTGTTTAGGGTGTTCAATAGCCTGGTCAGTCTCGTCCATCCTCCTCATTCCAGCATCGACAAGCTCTTGGTTTGACATTGCTATATATATATATATAAACAAAAATCATTAACCCAAAAGCTCGTAGTACAGGATTAACTATTCTAGAACATGTAGCAGCAAGCAGCTTTAGGCTTCCAATAGCAACTTCATGTAGACAGAGACTCACATGAAGACACATTTTCTTCTGCTGTGGGTTCACCTGCTGAATCCAGCTCCCGTACCCAAAAAGATCAACTTTCTTGTTGCCGAGTGTACCTGAAGTCACACAACACAAACATCTTGAATACACTTCCTAAAAGGATCGATGTGAAATAGTATAGGACAATGCAGCTTCTTGGAAATGGCATGACAGGCGTACTCGTTTTTCTTAGTGCAACATAAGAGTTGCGTTTCTTAATCCGTCACATAAATCGGAGGAAATATCAACAAGCAGATTTTGAAAAGACACAGAAACCAAAATGCTAATAGTGATGTTCATAGAATATCTATAACACATTAACTATTGCAATGATTACTTCAGAAGTATTATTAAAAAAGCTAGAATCTCAAAATGATTACAACCTCCATAAATTTCATCAAAACAGAGAGTCAACTCACTATAGATTGTTTCTCATCATTCAATTACTTATTTACTTGAGGAGAGTTTCGAGCGTCCCCATCTTTGAATACATTACAAAATTAGCGCTCATTAAAACTCGATTCAGAAACATCTTTTAGAGTTTCTCATCCTGCCAGCAAGTTCTTCAAGTTGCTTGCTTTGTCTATTAGAATCCTTCATCTTATCCAACCTCTGGAACCAAAATTCATTTTTGAATCAACATCTTAACGATTACCCCAGATTCTCTAGTCATTTAATTGTTTTGTTATTTGAAAACATTTAATATAATTATTTAAAATAGCCGCTCGATAAAAATTAAATAAAAAGGGAAAAAGAAAAAGGTGAAGCGGATTCTTGATATATTTTCTTTCTTCGTGGCTTTGCGTTTTGCTTGGTCGTCGAGGCGAGGGTCAGCCAGGCACTGTAAGATCTTTGAACCTCTCATGTCTTCTTCGTTCCGTTTGATTCTCTTTCTCTCGTTTCTGCTTTGTGATGCGCTTCTCTCCCAACTCCGAACTGATTCAGTTCAATTCTACTTTGCTTAGTGACGAATCCTTTGTTTCCTGTTGATTCTAATGCTGCTTTGTGTTAGATTATCCCTCAACTCTTCAGATCTAGAGTTTTTTTTGGATTGGAGAGATACGTTTTGTTTTCAGGCTTCTTTACTGAGATTGTTTAGCTAAAACATTAATGGCATTGTCATGATTCTTTTTGTTTAAGGAGAAATCGAACTCATTCTCTTTGGTCTGATTGTTGTAGAACTTCTTCTTACAGGATAGTTATGAGTTCCCCTGCGGCTGTTACAGTCATCTGGGACTTTCAGTATGCTTGGATCCCTGAGGGCTACGATCTTCGTTCCCTTAAGACCAGCATTAAATCTGCCCTCAAACGATGCAATCCTGATTTCTTCATAGAGGGGAAATTGATTGCAGTTGGACATGCCATTGGAGATAGACATCAAGCCATCACTATGCTCCCTGATGACTTCGAACTCTCACCTGTCCAACCAGATAACGCTCGTACTCCAGACCCAGAAGGTAACAACCCTCTTTTCTTGCTTTGACTGGATAGTAAAGCTTATTCATTTCATGCTACGCCCATCATTTAAGACCACAGTCTTCATGTTTTTCTACAATTGGTCTGATTTGGTTTGTTTGCAATGTTGACTCACGGATTATTAGTATGTTTGGATTGGGAACTGATGAAATTGTTTTATTCTCAGATCAAACTGCTTTGGAGTTGGTCTTGAAGCTCTCTATGAAAGTATTACACAACAGGGCTAACATTTTTGGTCATTTCTGGAAACCATGATGTGATGGGTGCGATTAACAGATGGACACAAAGGGGTATATTTATTATGTTAGCCCTACCTGAAAGCTCGGACCCAAGCTTCTACCACTGTGCCAACGTGACTTGGCTTTTGTCTTCCGAAGATCCTGAGAGAGCTGCTGCCACGATGGTTAATGGAGGTGGACCGATCCCTCCTGTACCGAACTTCTACTTCTAACCTTTTTTGTTATTTTCTTCTTTTTTTTTGCAGGATGAGCGTAATAAAATAGTGGTAGATATAACAAGAACTCCTAGTAATATCATCTGTTTTAGTTTCAGACTCTCTTATGCTTGCGCTGTTTTAGTTTCAGACTCTCTTTAGCTGCTTTTTGTGTTGGAATATGACTTTTGAGTAATATTGTAGTATTAAGCTTCTGTCTTTCTTTTGCTGTGTGTGTTTTTAAGCATAGAGGAGATGGTGAGGTTTGTCTGATTTGCAGCAACCCTTTGTTCTTCATGTTCTCCTGTTTTAGAGGAACATTGATGTTCGAATCATCATCCACTCTCCTATCAAAATCCAAGCTTAGTTACTGTTGTTTACGTAAACTCATCGCATAACTCTTTTTGGCTGTTAAATCTGCTTTTATTAGAAAATTTATTCAGATAAATCCTCTATCACAACATTTGTTTTTGCTTTTATATTTGGGATGATGCGTCCAATTCGTGTAGTAATCTCTCGCACAACTGCACCAACCCATAAACAGTAATCTGTTTTAGGTCACGATTGTAGAAACATAGAGGTGCCAAATAAACATTGTTACAAGAAGAATATATAACCTGTTTATATGGAGATGAATCGCCATGTGATTTTCTTAGTTCAATCACATTCAGCGATAGGATTATCTCGAATACCTCAGCCGTTAATGATAACCCGCCTGGCCCTTTTCGAGTACTCTCTTCTCGGATTGCTTTTAACTGAAGCAACATCAAGTTTCTCACCACTTAAATTACTTACAACATCCCAAGTAGCAGATAAGAAGAGAGCAAGAAGAGACTCACCATTGTGTGTTTCTTCTGTACGTAGAAACCCATCTCCATGAGAATTGTTTTTATTTTCTCCATAACATCAGTGGCTAACCTATTTGACATGAATCTTATCTGCCTCTCTGATACTGTCTGAGTCAGCCCACAAAGTAAAACAATACACACCTTTGTTGTAAGCAAAGAACAATCTTGAAACAGAGTAAAGGAGGACAAGAGTGTATTGTTTACCTCTGTCTCAAACAAACCGGAGAGGTCTAGAAACGGTGCATTCCGATCAGCAGAAAGGCGTTGATGACGGTTGGTGAATCATGGCTCTTCTCTTCTTCTGATACCTTTGTTATAAATAACAAAAAAAGGCAAGACTCTGAGAATGGCAATGCACATTGATCCAAATTAATGCATAGGAACGCCAACATGATAAGACGTAAAAAGTGTAACACCCCAAAACCCAAACCCAAAAAGTTTTTGTGTTTTAAAAGGGAAGACCCGTTCTGCAGCCCATTAGGATTAAAACCCTAGGGTTCCCTTGCCTTTCCCTATAAATACAAGCCTCCACCTCCCTTGTCTCTCATCAGAAATTCTAGAGCGAAGCTCTGCAGAAAAATCCCGGAGACAGGAAGCCCTAGCCGTCGAAGATCTCTCTCTCTCTCTCCCCGCGCTGCCTCTCCTTCTTTTCTCTCTCCTAGCCGCATCTCTCTTCTCTCTCTCTCCTCTCCGCGTTCCCTTCTCTCTCTCTCGGCCGCGTCTCTCTCTCCTCGCCGTGAGCAGCCGCGAGTGGTGGTGGTGGCCGCGTGGTGTCATAGATCGCAGATCTCGTTTTCTCTTACCCCCTAATCTCAGATCCAGATCCCGATCTAGGCTAAGGTGAGGTGTTCTACCCAGATCTCTTTCATGTTCTTCTATATTGTTGAATGTGGATCTAGGATTGAGTAGATCCTGGTTGTTGTTAGGTTGTTAGACCATATTGCATTAGAACTCTCGTACTGATTTAAGATTCTAAATAAACTGGTGTGTTGATGATTGATTGATTGTTTGATTGGTTGAAGATTATGGTTGTGTTTAAGAGCTAGGATGGTTATAAAGAAATGAACATAGGATAATAAGAGAACTGTTAACCGGTCTGGTTAGATGAATGTTAGGATATTCATGACTGAATGTTAAATGGATTGAGTGTGACACCGAGAACGGGTGGCGTCTAAAACGGAAAGTAAGAAAGAGTCTAAGAGTTAAGGAAAAAGGAAATGATGATTGATTGAAATACGAACCACCGAGGGACTGGTGGGGAGTATGGGAAATGAATAGAAAAGGAATACGAACCACCGAGGGACTGGTGGGGAGTATGGGAAAACGCGGCGGCCGTAGCGTTCAAAAACGGCAGGTTAAGAATAGAGGCGCCGGTAAGATTGAGTCACGCCGAGTCTTGGCGGGAAGGGGCCGTAATACACTGCAAAGGGTATAGACTACATCCAAGGGAACCGGATGCCGAGTATACCAGGGCAAACGGCTCCACATGAACGCAGCAAGAAAGGGGAGGGTTGGTCCACTTGAGCTGTGTAGGTCCTAGAGTTATAGGATGAATGGAGTCTTAAATAATAAACCGAATTGTGTGAATTGAGCGATGACTGAGTTCATTGCACTGCTTGTTTTTGTGAAATGAACTTTAATAGTTGGTTAAGAAATGTGTGTAGCGACTAGTCGGTTCTCGTTTCGCATTGAGCAGTATAAAAGCTCATGGGGGAGACTGGTCTAGAATCGCTTCACTGAGTATTAATACTCACCCCTCTTTTCCCTCTCCCATTTTTGCAGAACTATAAATGGAAATATCGACGGTAAGGAAGGAAATGCACCTGAAACTCATGGGACCAGAAACGGGACACACGGAGATGTCGGAAAAGTAGACATGTGTGTCCTAAACCCCGCGCCCTGGAACCCCGGTTGGAAATGGGGAGGGACGGGTGTTTCAATTGGTATCAAAGCCAGGTTAAGGTCCCTTAATACTAACTTAAGGGATCAGCGTTTCCGATATTGCCCATTTCCCTTATGGTTCTGATAGACCGTCATAGCTAATGCTGAAGGAGTATACGAACAACTCAGAGTCTCCGGCCAAGATCAGATCAACAAAAAGTCCTCGTACCGCGGTGTAGTGGAGTTTCAGAGGTTCAGGAATGGGTAACAAGGAGTTGTAGGGCAAGTATACAGAGGGATTAATTGCCTAGCACGACAAGTTAAGGGGGAATGGAAAGTCGGACATACGAGCTGGAGGGAAACGTTTCGTCGGCGACACTACCCCACACCGGGCCGGGAAGGCCGGGGAAGGAGAGTCGGACGCAGGGCGGAGGCAAGCGCAGCTTCACGGAGGAGATATCCCGGCAAAGAAATAGCATAATGTCATTCAGATATCACAGTGAAGCTTGTTCCCAATATAAAAAAAAAAAAAAAAAAAAAGAGCATGGGCGCGGGCCCTACCACCTTGGAGTGGGCCCGCCTAAGAGGAAGGAGCAAAACCGGGGCGGCCAAGGGACGATCGGATGGGCAGAAGAAGGAAAACCGATTTCAGATTGTGATAATTAAGCTAAGGATCATCTTGGGGTAAAAAAAGGATGATGGAGTATCACCATGTAGCAAAAATGTTGATGCTAACAAGGACGAGGAGGGAATGAAGTTCGTGGAGCAGCCGAACGTCCACATCGGGAGACATCCGTGAGGCGTCAAGTGCTGATGCCCCAGTTCCAGAGATCCAAGAGTGTAGGCGAATGTACCAAGGCCATGTGATCTTCCAGTTCACGCCTGAAGTCGAAATGACGCTGCCCAAGATGGGCTGTGGGCACCCAAGGAAGTCAGGATTGATCGGGAAGGTCTTGGACCGTTTAGGATGGAAGACAGTGTGCCAACGAGGAAACGTGGCGTCCGAGGAAGATTCCTAGTATTGATGCAGACCGCCTAAGGAGCGTAACTGGGGTATGTCGGTGTGGGACACTGATGCATGCTAATCAAGGAACGCACTCAGTTCGGGAGTACACCGAGGAATTCTTGGAGACAACTAAAAGATGCAAGCCAAAGTCAGCGGAGGGTTGGTGCCAGGGGATTAAGGCAGAGCTCCGCGAGGAAATTCAGGGCAAGTTGCTTGGTGTGTTAGAACCATGGGAATTCGTTCTGATGAACTAGATAGCCGGTCAGGCAGTGGAGGTAGAAAGGGCACTTACCGTTGGGTCGTCGCCATCTCAAGCTCTAAGGAAGAAATGGAAGTGGAAGAGGATCTGCGGAAGAGATCGATTATGGATGAAAGAACCTCGGGAGAATGTACCGAGCCGTGCAAGTGTGAGATCCTTGTTCAGATAATGCATAGGCCTCGCCTGGTCCAAGAGTACACTAAGGAGTTCTTAGACATGACCGAGAAATGCAAGTCGAAGCCTGCGGAGAGGTAGTGCCGGGTTATAAGGCGAGACTCCGTAGGAACATTCGAGGAGAGCTGAATGGAGCCATGAAATCTATGGAATTTGCCTTAGTGGTGAGGATGACAGGGAAGGCGATGGCAGCAAAGGCGTGGTTGTTAAACATGTTATTTATGTCACAAGCGCTGAACCGAAAGAGGATCCATCGGAAGGTTAAAATTAGGAGGATTATCTGGAACCGCCAGCTAGAGGTGTCCGAGTGTTTGGTTATGATTCGAGGCAGAAACGCACTTCTCCACTTTGTAGAGACTAAATAAGATTTCGGAAACATCCAGTATGAGTAGGAATTATGTTATTCCTTATTAATCTGGGAGATTTCGAAAGAAAATCCTTAAGAAAATATTGTGTGCCTCCCTTGAATGTGTTTGAACTCACCTCGGGTTTTGGAATGTTAGTGTTCAAAGCCGGAAGATTGGAATTCGGGGCGAATTCTGATTAACAGGGGGAGAATTGTAACACCCCAAAACCCAAACCCAAAAAGTTTTTGTGTTTTAAAAGGGAAGGCCCGTTCTGCAGCCCATTAGGATTAAAACCCTAGGGTTCCCTTGCCTTTCCCTATAAATACAAGCCTCCACCTCCCTTGTCTCTCATCAGAAATTCTAGAGCGAAGCTCTGCAGAAAAATCCCGGAGACAGGAAGCCCTAGCCGTCGAAGATCTCTCTCTCTCTCTCCCCGCGCTGCCTCTCCTTCTTTTCTCTCTCCTCACCGCATCTCTCTTCTCTCTCTCTCTCCTCTCCGCGTTCCCTTCTCTCTCTCTCGGCCGCGTCTCTCTCTCCTCGCCGTGAGCAGCCGCGAGTGGTGGTGGTGGCCGCGTGGTGTCATAGATCGCAGATCCCGTTTTCTCTTACCCCCTAATCTCAGATCCAGATCCCGATCTAGGCTAAGGTGAGGTGTTCTACCCAGATCTCTTTCATGTTCTTCTATATTGTTGAATGTGGATCTAGGATTGAGTAGATCCTGGTTGTTGTTAGGTTGTTAGACCATATTGCATTAGAACTCTCGTACTGATTTAAGATTCTAAATAAACTGGTGTGTTGATGATTGATTGATTGTTTGATTGGTTGAAGATCTGTGGTTGTGTTTAAGAGCTAGGATGGTTATAAAGAAATGAACATAGGATAATAAGAGAACTGTTAACCGGTCTGGTTAGATGAATGTTAGGATATTCATGACTGAATGTTAAATGGATTGAGTGTGACACCGAGAACGGGTGGCGTCTAAAACGGAAAGTAAGAAAGAGTCTAAGAGTTAAGGAAAAAGGAAATGATGATTGATTGAAATACGAACCACCGAGGGACTGGTGGGGAGTATGGGAAATGAATAGAAAAGGAATACGAACCACCGAGGGACTGGTGGGGAGTATGGGAAAACGCGGCGGCCGTAGCGTTCAAAAACGGCAGGTTAAGAATAGAGGCGCCGGTAAGATTGAGTCACGCCGAGTCTTGGCGGGAAGGGGCCGTAATACACTGCAAAGGGTATAGACTACATCCAAGGGAACCGGATGCCGAGTGTACCAGGGCAGGCGGCTCCACAGGAACGCAGCAAGAAAGGGGAGGGTTGGTCCGCTTGAGCTGTGTAGGTCCTAGAGTTATAGGATGAATGGAATCTTAAATAATAAACCGAATTGTGTGAATTGAGCGATGACTGAGTTCATTGCACTGCTTGTTTTTGTGAAATGAACTTTAATAGTTGGTTAAGAAATATGTGTAGCGACTAGTCGGTTCTCGTTTCGCATTGAGCAGTATAAAAGCTCATGGGGGAGACTGGTCTAGAATCGCTTCACTGAGTATTAATACTCACCCCTCTTTTCCCTCTCCCATTTTTGCAGAACTATAAATGGAAATGTCGACGGTAAGGAAGGAAATGCACCTGAAACTCATGGGACCAGAAACGGGACACACGGAGATGTCGGAAAAGTAGACATGTGTGTCCTAAACCCCGCGCCCTGGAACCCCGATTGGAAATGGGGAGGGACGGGTGTTTCAAAAAGATTCTTACATCTTCTTCGGCTGAGGATGATTCATCTTCAGTATCACAACTGGAAGGAGAGTAGTCGTGTTTGAACTAGTCATTAGCCATAATACTTGCGACTGTCATCCTTGTGACTGGATTTGGATCGAGCATTCTCTTGATCATGGTTTTAGCACCAGGTGATAACCATCTAGGTATTGGAGAGTCACCTTTGACTATCTGAAAAGGCTAATATCTTTCAGTTATGTTTCTTTAAAACATAAATTAAACTATGGAAAACAGAGAAAAAAACCACAAAAGGCAGCACCTTCCGGCAAAGAACGGCGAGGTTTGTATCATCAAAAGGGAGACAACCAGTAAGAATAACATACAAGATTACTCCACATGACCATATATCTGATGCTGCACCATCATAGCCCTTGTTAGCTTGAACCTCAGGTGCGACGTAGTTAGGACTACCACAGGTTGTATGTAGCAATCCATCTTCCTGACATGCCAAAAAAGTCTGAACATAGGTTTCTTTCTGCTGATTTAAATATATAGGTTTAGGATATTACCCTAAAATGCTGAGGCACAGCACGAACGCCAAAATCAGTGATCTTAATGTGCCCATTTTCATCAAGAAGAACATTCTCTAGCTTCAAAACAGAAACCTTGGTATCAGAACATGTGTCTGAATACTACAAACAAAGTTTGAAGTTTTTCTAAAAACGTGTACACACAGACCTTGAGATCCCTGTGGAAAATGCCCTTGTTATGACAATAGCTTATTCCATCAATCAACTGCTGAAACATTTTTCTTCCTTCTGTTTCTGAAAGTTTTCCTTTGGAGACCTGAGAATGAACATAGCATGTTTATATAAACCAACCTTTGGTTAACCGACGAAACTGTCACTGTTCATTTACACAAAAAAAAACAACTCACTGTATACATGAATCTTACAATTCTGTCAAATAAGTCTCTTCCAGTGACACATTCAAGGACCATGTAGATCTTGGTTTTGCTAGCCAAGACCTGAAAGTGGTGGACACAATAAATAAATTAATCAAAAAATAAAAACGAATTTCAAATCTATCTATTAAAAAGTGATTAAAACTAATAATAAATCGTTTATATTCTTAATAAATAAATTATATAAATTAGTCAAAAAAAATTATCTGATTTAATAAGTGATTAAAATTAATAACAATAAGAATTATCTAAAATATAAATAATTATAAACGAATTAATATTAATAATATTATATTTATATATTATATTAGATAATTGACTATAAATAAATATAATAAAATTTTCAAAAATAAAAACACGATTTAAAACATAAGATAATTCTTAGATATGTTATATTGTTATCTGAAAATAATATTTTATTATAAAATTTATAGTTAGATATAAAACAATTTATAATTACATGCTAATGATTTTCTAAAATAATTCTAATATATGAATATTTTTAAAATTTAACACAACAATAACCATTTATATATTTTGATAAAAATTAATGAATATATATTAATAATATTTTATTTATATGTTATATTAGATAATTGACTATAAGTAAATATAATAAAATTTTCAAATAAAATATATTTTTAAAACATAAGATAATTCATAAATATGTTGTGTTTGTATATGAAAATATTTATTTTTATTATAAAATATAAATTTTAGTGTTTGATTTATCTTTTTTAAGAAATAATTAATAATTTATTATGTTAGTTTTGATTTAATAGTTATAAATAGATAAATATTTATAAGAACATTATGCGTGCATAACACCTAGTTTTCTTTATTTTTGTAAGATAAGACTACTTACAATGGCCTATTGAATTTTTTGATTCAATAGTTGAAAAGGTGCAATGGAGTATTGAAAAGACAATTGAATCTTAAGTGCATTCAACATAGTTGAAATAATTCAACATTGTTGAATCGTTAAAGATAAGACAAAATAGACCCCCCAAAAGCCACTTGTCACTAAAACACTGGTAAGTGAAATTTCTGATTTGTTTTTTCTCTCTATTATTTCAAATCAATTATCTCTTAAATTTTTATTTTTAAAAAATATATTTTTACATCAAAATTTTTCATTTTTCATACTCTATAAATAGTGACTTGTTTCATTTGATTTGGACACAGAAAAAATAATAAATGAAGATTTTATTGAATTCAAACAAATCAAGACGCAAGAGCTGGAACACTTGGAAAAAATAGCCATGTTGCAAGAGGAGTTAAACAAAAGGCAAAAAGAGGCAATACAAAGGCAAGAAGAAGCAAACCAGCTGATGAAAGAAAAAATTCGGACTAAGAAGATGAAGATGTGGTTGAAGCTAAGTGAAAGGCAACATCTCAGTGACCAGAGCAAAGAGCTGTTCAAACAGTTGAGCGACGAATTATTTAAAAATTAGTTATAATCACAAGTGGTTGTCTGTATCACATCACTTCATGCTTTAATAATGTTTGTTTGTCATCTTCTATTTTAATAATGTTTGTTTGTCATGTTATATTTTAATAATGTAATATGTATCTTTCAGCTTTTATCTGTAGAATCTTATCCTTGAACCACTCGACATACTTTAATAATTCTTTCAAGTGCCCGTGACTTTCATCTATCTTATCTATCAATCACTCACCAAACTTTAATAGTACTGTCAAGTGCATGTGACTTTCATCTATCTTATACCAAACTTTAATAATGTGGTCAAGTGCCCGTGACTTTCATCTATCTTATCTTCCAACCACTCACCAAACTTTAATAATGTGGTCAAGTGCCCGTGACTTTCATCTATCTTAGCTTCCAACCACTCACCAAACTTTAATAATTTGGTCAAGTTCCCGTGACTTTCATCTATCTTATCCTCCAACCACTCACCGAACTTTAATAATGATGTCAAATGCCCGTGACTTTCGTCAATCTTATCCTCCAACCACTCACCATGCTTTTATAATGCTTTCCTCCAACCACTCAATTTTTTGGTTCCATTTTCCTATAAATAAGAACTCATTTCTTCCATTTATGTATCAATAAAATAAATTTCAACTTACTAAAACAATCTCAATGAATCCATCAGAATTTGATTTTGATATCGAAGCTTACAAAAGACAGTCTGAAATTGAAGAGAGGTATATCCTAAACCACTTTAGAGAGCGTCGACAAAAAATAGAGCAAGATTATCCATCTAGTAACAAGAGAAGATACTTCAAGAGAGATCATGCAGCTGCAAATCAAAGGCTGATTGACGACTACTTTTCCAATCAACATACATATGATGATGCAATGTTTCGTCGACGATTCCAGATGCGAAAACATGTTTTTCTCCGGGTTGTTTTGGATCTATCAAGCAGTGACGACTACTTCACCCAGCGATTTGACGCAGCTAATAAAGAAGGTATATCTCCATTAGCAAAATGTACCACGACCATGCGAATGTTAGCATATGGTGTTGCAGCCGACGTGGTGGATGAATACATCAAAATTGGAGGTACTACAGCTTTGGAGTGCTTGTGTAGATTCTGTAAGGGAATCATATAATTGTATGAGTAAGTGTATCTGCAAAGAATTTTGCATGTTAGTGAAAAACGAGAGTTTCCGGGGATGATTGAGAGTATTGATTGTATGCACTGGAATGGAAAAATTGTCTTACAGCGTGGAAAGGACAATTTACTCACGGAGATAAGGGAACCACCACTGTTATTCTTGAAGCAGTTGCATCCCATGATCTATGGATCTGGCATGCTTTTTTTGGATGTACCGGCACATTAAACGATATAAACGTTCTAGATCGTTTACCAGTGTTCGATGATGTTGAACAAGAAAATACTCCAAGATTGAACTTCTTCGTGAACCAATGTCCGTATAATATGGCGTATTATCTAGCTGGCAGTATCTATCCTTCTTGTCCTACTTTCATCAAATCGATTAGGCTTCCTCAAAGTGAACCGAACAAGTTATTTGCACAAGTTCAAAGAGGGTTGCCGGAAGGACATCGAACGTGCATTTCGAGTGTTGCAGTCTCGATGTAAAATCATTCATGAACCAGCTCGCATGTGGGACATTTCCGATTTGGCTATTATAATGAGGTCATGTATCATATTGCATAACATGATTGTTGAAGATGAACGAGATACATATGCTCAACACTGGACTGACTATGATCAATCTGAGGCAAGTGGATCTAATGCACCACAACCATTCTCGACTGAAGTGCTACCTGCATTTGCAAATCATGTACGTGCTAGATCGGAATTGCGTGATTCCAATGTGCATCATGAATTGCAAGTAGATTTAGTCAAACACATATGGGAAAAGTTTGGAATGTTTCATGGTTGAAGAGATTTTTAAGTTTGTCGATTGAGTTTATTGCACTAATTAAACTGCTTATTAATGTATTGTATTATATTTTATTTTCTTGTAATTTTATTGATTTTAATAAAGTTTTTATTTATTTTTCCCCTTAAATATTTTATTTTATATTAAATTTAAAAATTAAAAAAATTATTTAAAACATTTGTTTGATTCTAAAATATTTTAATTTGATTTTATTGAATTATTGTTAATATATATTACAAAACATATGAAAAACAAAATTAGTGAAAACAAATTGTAGGGTAGAGTGTGTAAATAAAATTCAACAAACCATTGTAAGTGGGTGGGTGTTGAATTATTAGATATAAGAGAGAGAAGATGATGTGGAAGTGAGAGAAGATGATGTGGAGGATGTTGAAAGTGTAAACCAATGTTGATAGCCTAAGAAGCGTACGATACGGGGTGGGACCCAAGTTCTTTCACTTCCTTTTATGGTTATAAAAAAATGTTTCTTGGCTAACAAATCCTTTGTTCAATTAAATTTTTCAAAATCATTTTCTCGAACAAGCGAAAGATTCTTCATAGTTATAAATGAATGAATCAATTTAATCTCAGCTAACAAATTGTTTCATAAAAAAAGATCATTTTAAAAATAAAGGGTGTAACTGGTGACAACTAGAAGGAATGTATGGAATATGAATTATAATTTCTGGAATTTAATGGAATGGAATCAGCATTCCACTTATTCTAAAACGTTTTTGATTTGGAATGATTTTTCAAATGATAGTTAATTTTTTTTCTGGAATGGTATGAAATGTTATGGAATGAAATGGAATACACATTCCATTTTTTAATTGTAACTGGTGAAATTTTTTTGGAATGCACATGAATGAAGCATTCAGGAAATTTTTATTCCAAAAAAATACATTCCAGTTGCAGCCAAAATTTGAATGATAGCAATCGTATACTGGCTACCAGATCGGTATATTTGATGAGAAAACAATAAGACAAAGGCTAAGTTATAATCGTTGTTGAAGAAATTTGGATGACAACCATGGAGAAAGTTGCAGGAACCTTAAAGCCTTTTTAGGATGAAGACGGTTTAGTTACAATTGTGCTATTAATAGAAAGAAAATACTATATATATATTTTTCATTGGTCGGAGAAAAATTAAGCTTGGATCTTAGACAGTTGGACCTCGTTTTTAATCTAAAAATCTAATAATTTGTTGCAATTTGTATCTCAATGGGCTTTTTAAATTGCTACTATATTTTAATAGATTTTGATTAAGATTTATTGCCTAATTGATGTTTAATAAGATAAGATTAATCTATATTTTTTTCAAACAAAATAATTTCTATAATTTGGTACTTATTTTTATAAAACCTAATATAAGTTTAGTAATATAATGTGAGCAATAAGAGTTGATATAGGTTATAATTATGTAACTATTAAAAAAATATACTATGTTGCAAGCTATATCAATAAAATTTATAAATAATTTTTGGAATACATATGGTACAAGTGTATAGTTAGTTATGCAATTTGAAATATTTAATATAGTTAACAAAGAATATATTAAATTTAATCAGTATTAAATACAAATATAAAATTTAAATTCTTTGAAATAATAAAGAAAATTAAAATTTAAATATACCCGCCCTTTATTGAAACAAAACATTTAATTAATGACTTTTTCATCCGGCTCGTGAAACATATTTTTGCCGTCCAAATCTAAATTAAAAAGGGAAAAGAAAAGAAAAAAACATATCTTTGCCACACTCTGCTTGCGAGGTCTCTTCTGGGTCAGTCACAGAAAGAAGCGTAAGTCTTTTTCTTTGCTCCATTTGATTTGATTCTCTTCTTCGCACTCTTTCTCGTTGCTCGGAACGATTCGGTTGAGATCGATTTGGTCACTGACAAAAGACAAGTAAACTGTTGAAATCTGACTTTCGTGATTTTTTTTAAAATGTAGGGTTTTTGGATTACATTATTGTTTCTAGGGGATTTTGGATTCTCGTTTAGCTAAAAGATTAGATGATTAATGAATGGCCTTCTCTTGATTATTTGGTCTGATTGTTGTAGAACTTCATCTTACAGGAGGATAGTTATGAGTTCCCCTGCGGGTGTTACTGTCATCTGGGACTACCAATATTATTGGATCCCCCATGGCTACGATCTTTGGAGTCTCAAAACGAGCATTGAAACTGCCCTCAAACGATGCAATCCTGATTTCTTTATTGAAGGGAAACTGATTGCGGTTGGAACCGCCACCGGAGACAAACATGAAGCCATTACCATGCTCCCTGATGAGATCGAACTCTCACCCATGCCAGATTATCATACTCGAGGACCAGACCGTGACTTGGCTGGTTAAAAATCTTTCTCACCCTCCACTTTCTTTATTTGATACCTAATTGAGTTGTTTTTTTTTTATTTATCTAAAGCCGATTATTAGTAACTGTTTTTTTTCTTTTGTCAGATCAAGCTGCCACTTTTTTGGTCATGGAGATCACCATGAAAGCGCTTGCCAACAGGGCCAACATATTGGTCATTTCTGGAAACTATGATGTGATGGGTGCGATTAAAGAATGGAGAAGGGATATCTTTATGATGTTAGCCCTACCTGAAAGCTCCTCACCAAGCGTCTACCCCATTGCCAACGTGACTTGGCTTTGGTCTTCCGATGATCCTGAGAGAGCTGCTGCTTCTATGGTTAATGGAGGTGGTCCGATGATCCCTCCTGTACAGTGTACACCCCCGTATTACAGGTATTGTGATCTAATAGATTTTTGTAGTTGTAATTGTATCTCCTAACAGAACTTCCAACCTTTTTTTTTTTTTTTTTTGCAGGATGAGCTAGTTATCAACATGGTGGTAGATATAACATGATGAACTCTTAGTAATATCATCTGGTTTAGTTTCAGACTCTCTTACCCTTGCGCTGTTTTAGTTTCAGATTCTCTTTAGCTGCTTTGTTGTTTTGGAACATCTATGTAAGATCATCTAACTAATACGACTTTAGAGTAATATTGTAGTATTTGTGACAAAAAAAAAAAGAGAGAGTAATATTGTAGTACTCCTTTTTAAGCTTTCGTCTTTCTTTTCTGTGTGTGTGTTAAGCAGTGAGGAGATGATGCGGTTTTGTCTGATTTGCAGCAACCCTTTGTTCTTCATCTTTGGGATGATGCGTCAAATTCGTTTAGTAATCTCTCGCACAACTGCGCCAACCCATAAACAATAAGCTGTTTTAGGTCATGATTGTAGAAACATAGACGTGCCATATAACTTATACAAGAAGACTGTATTATTACCTGTTTATATAGAGATGAATCGCCATGTGATTTTCTTAGTTCAATCATATTCAGCGATGGGATCATCTTGAATACCTCCGCCGTTAGTGATAACCCGCCTTGCCCTTTTCGAGTACTCTCTTCTCGGATTGCTTTTAACTGAAGCAACATCAGTTCTCACCACTTAAATTACTTGCAAGTAGCAGATAAGACAAAGAGCAAGAAGAGAGCAAAAGAGTCTCCCTCTCACCATTGTGTGTTTCTTCTGTACGCAGAAACCCATCTCCATGAGGATTGTTTTTATTTTCTCCATAACATCAGTGGCTAACCTATTTGACATGAACCTTATCTGCCTCTCTGATACAGTCTTGAGTCAAAGTAATACACATCTTTGTTGTGAGCAAAGAACAATCTTGAAACAGAGTAAATGAAGACAAGAATGTATTGTTTACCTCTGTCTCAAACAAACCGGAGAGGTCAAGAAACGGTGACATTGCGATCAGCTGAAAGGCGTTCATGATGGTTGGTGAATCATGGCTCTTCTCTTCTTCTGATACCTTTATCATAAATAACAAAAAAGGCAAGACTTTGAGAGAAAGGCAATGCATAGGAACACCAACATGATGAGACGCAAAAAGATTCTTACATCTTCTTGGGATGAGGATGAACTATCTTCATCATCACAACTGGAAGGAGAGTAGTCGTGTCTGAACCAATCATTTCCGTTAATACCTGTAACTGTGATCCTTGTGACTGGATTTGGATCGAGCATTCTCTTGATCATGGTTTTAGCACCCGATGATAACCATCTAGGTATTGGAGGGTCGCCTTTGAATATCTGAAAAGGCAAATATCTTTGAGTTATGTTTCTGTGACAACCCGCCCCGTGGGAACTACCTGTCCCGCACAGCGCTACAGCGCACCGACCCCAACCCCTCTCAATTTAACAACCTAATTATGGAGTTAGTAAGAATTCATAGTGGAGGAGTTGGGGTCGGTGCGCTGCAGCGCTGTGAGCCTGGAGTCCACGGGGCGGGTTGTCACAGTTTCTTTCGAAACATAATCTTAACTATCCAAAACAAAAGCAGCACCTTCCGGCAGAGAACGGCGAGGTTTGTATCATCAAAAGGGAGACAACCAGTAAGAATAACATACAAAATTACTCCACATGACCATATATCTGATGCTGCACCATCATAGCCCTTGTTAGCTAGAACCTCAGGCGCGACGTAGTTAGGACTACCACAGGTTGTATGTAGCAATCCATCTTCCTAACATGTCAAACCCAATAAAATGTTTGAACATGAATCTCTTTGCTGCTGATGTATAGATAGGTTTCGGATATTACCCTAAAATGCTGAGACACAGCACTAAGGCCAAAATCAGTGATCTTAATGTGCCCATTTGCATCAAGAAGAACATTCTCTAGCTTCAAAACAGAAACCTTAGTATCACAACATGTGTGTGAGTGGATATTACATACAATTTTTTTGTAAACGCAGACCTTGAGATCTCTGTGGAAAATGCCCTTGTTATGACAATAGCTTATTCCATCAATCAACTGCTGAAACATTTTTCTTCCTTCAGTTTCCGAAAGCTTTCCTTTGGACACCTAAGAATGATCATTGCATGTTCTTAGAAACCAACCTTTGGTTAACCAACAAAAATTGTCACTGTAGCAATACATGAATCTTACAATTCTGTCAAATAAGTCTCCTCCAGTGACACATTCAAGGACCATGTAGATCTTGGTTTTGCTAGCCAAGACCTGAAAGTGGTGGACACAATAAATAATTGGCACACGTCAATGATATTAAAATCTGTTTAGGGATTATTAAAAATGACATCCATGTATATTCGGTATTACCAAATCCAAACTATTTTTTCTATTTCGGTTCGGTTCGATTTTAATTGGTTCGATTTTACCGGATTGAACACCCTTAATTTAAACCAACTTGATCAAAACGACTTTTAATAACTTCTTCACAAATGCTGACCACAAAAAAAGATGCTTCTTCACAAGCAAACATAGTTTTAATGTATTTTTCCTCAAAACTTTTCAATTAGTGACAAAAAACAAAAAAGGAAGGCCGCAAATATTTGGTTGGTACATCCATGTATTTGTATGGTTTATACAAAATCTGGAACCCATTTAATATAAAGTTTGTGTCGAACTTTGATCTCCTTAAACTATGGTCAGAATTTTTCAACATCCTAAAGTACACTTTTCACATTCTACATTATTTTATTTTTCTTCTCTATAATAATTTAACAACCATCTAATTTCTTTTACCTACAATTTTTTTATTTAATAAAATTCAACACCCTATCCCACTATCTTTATTTCATATTTTGATCTTCTTTTAATTGTTAACAACATACTAAAATACATTTTAAATATTAAATATCTTAAAATTAGAAATTATATAATATTTTATATTTTAAAAATAAATAATATAATTTGAAAATAACTTAAAAAAATATTTTTGACTATAATTAATTTTATAAAAAAATACATAGCTTTAAATAATTTTAGTTTATTTTGTATTTCTATTCTTAAATATTTTTATATAATACAAAACTAACATTGTTTAAAAAATTATGAAACTTTAAATAAACGATGCAAACACACAAAAACAACAAATAAAAATAGACAACTTAATTAGTACAATGGACTCAAGTCACTCAACTCACAATTAAATAAATTAAAATCAATAAGAATTAAGTATTTTTAAAAATGTTTAAATAATAATTTAAAATTTTTAAATTTTAAATAAGAGTTCATTGGTATGATTATTGGAAAATTATTTTGAGAAAAAGATTTTTTTTTCTATATCCAAATCAAATGAAACAAATTTCTATTTATAGAGTATACAAATTTTATAAATTTTGATATAAAAAGCTTAAAATAATAAATTAATTTGTTATAAATAATTAATGTTAAATAATTAGGGTGGAATAAGAAAATCAACATTTTCAAACATCCGGTACAAAATAGATACCTAATTGTTTGGGACCCATTTATTTTGGTTTCAACATGTTGAATGTCATGTCATTGTTTAATTTTTTTCTAACACCCTTGTTGTAGAGATTAAACAATTAAATCAAAGATTCAACGTGGTAATTGCACAGTCTTAATGCAGTTCATAAAACAATGTTTACTTCAAGTCTTTTCCATAAAATTATGCAATAACTACCTCCTGTAATGTTTGGAACTTTTTGGTTTTATTAACTAAGACTAATAGTTGATGTTTTAGAAGATATTTGTTGTTTCAAAATAGATGAAGTTTTGATATATTTATATTATTTTTAACTTTACTGAAAACTGTGTAACCAATTAGATTTTGTAGTTATTTTTTTAATTGTTTGAACGATTTTTAAATTATATTTGTAAAATTACTTTTTGGAGAAAAATAAATTTCTTAATATTTGTGCAATGAGTCAAAACATCAAGTATTGTGAAACATAAGGAGTACTAAAATGAGGCAGTGGTGAATATGATTTGCCATTATCATTATTCAAATCGTCAATTTTTTTTGGGACCGACCTCATAATAGAATTTGCCAGGTCATCAAATCCATCGTGAGCCAGCTAATGATCAAGACTCGAGCTAGGACGACAAAAATATTTAAATGTAAGAAAAAGGATTATACGTTAAGCTTGGGTATTTAGCGACGTGATAGGAGAGGTTAACTATAATTAAAAATGTCAAAATGACTAAGATACAATTCTGCGCAATCAAACAAAAACAAAAAGTTTCACAGATTGAATCCTCGTCAAAAGTATTCTAGCCAAAAAAGTGAAATAGAAAAAACCTTACACTGGGTTGACAAAATAAAAAGAAAAACCTTACGCTGTAATGAGTATGTTACTGGTCATATCTTGGATAACGAAAAATTCAATCACAAGTACCAAAGAATCTCCATAAGCTATTGAAACATTTACCTCATGCAATCTGACAATGTTTGGATGCTTCAAAACTTTGAGTGTGCGTATCTCTCTCTTAATCTGTAAGTTCTCAGAATCAAAACTGTGTAAGAATTCCAATCCATCTTTAAGCCATTCAAAAAAAAAAAAGATGATTCAAAATGCAAAAACCTGAAAAGGGACATTGAGGCGACTGGTACGAGACTTGTCGATGATTTTGACGGCAAACGATTGGCCAGAAACAATATCCGTAGCGAGTTTGACTTTTGCAGAGTTCCCTTCACCAAGCGTTCTCCCAAGCTCGTATTTCCCAACACGCATTCCTTCCGTCACCATCCAAAGTTCCAAACACACAGCAAAAATCCTTTGAAATGATTGAAGAGAGAAGAAGATAAGAAGTGGGAGCTGAGTTATGGAGAAAACAACACGCGACTTTCTTTTACTTCCTTCTTCTCTCTGCTTGGGAAAAGAATGTATCTCTGAGTAACAGAAAAAATAATATATTTCTGTAAACTATTTATGTTGTTGTCCTTTTATCTATATATATTAAAACTACTCCGTGAGTTTTCTATTTCTAGAAAACATGATTAAAAACATATTAGTTATTATTATCATGATTGACTTTAGATTTTTACCTTAATTTATTTCCTTCAAATCTCATTCAATCATAAACTTAATTATTAAACCATCCTTTGGTCACAATGCAGTGTGTAATAATGTTCTGATAACAATTTTATTTTCAGTACATTTTCTGTAAATTATTACGATTCAAAATCCCTCGGGGATAATATCGTATATATTATTGTTCTATACTATATCATTTTATACATGATTATTCATCATATTTTTATGATAATACTATATGTCTGAACCAGACAAGCAAAGGCTCAGTGAAACCATTATCCTACTAATTTTTAGTATGACCAACAAAACTTTATTCATCAAAGATAAAGTTTTCTATAATATGAAAACTTAGTGGCGGCATTTAACTATTTGTTTTTAGAAGTATTTAGAATTCAAAGGAGGAATTGATTTCTGAAACTTGGCTCACACGTGTCTTTGTGCTTTGCGAATGTTCGGTCAGGACCGTTGTTTCAAGTACTCGTGTTACGCCGCCAGTTGTCCTTTATAGTTTCTGGCTTCTTTTTGTTTATCTTGATTCGATTTCATGTTTTGATCCATATACATACATATGCATCTCTTTCCGACCAAATATTATTATAAACCCAAAACTTGATTCAATGCAAGGTTCTTTGTAGTGATTAGGTCTGGACAAAAAAAAACTAGAACCAAAGACTCAAACCAAATATCTGAAACTCGAATATAATCGAACATTCAAATATCCGAACGGTTCCTATATATTTATATTTAAAATAACTGAACCGAATTGAAACCCAAATGAGAACCAAATATATAAAAATATTAATTATATATACATAACACATAACAATATATATATATATATATATATATATATATATATATATATATATAATTTAAGATTTTATTAAAAGTATTCAAAAATATTTGAAAACAATTATTAAAAATATCTCAATTACCCTAGATTAACAGAAAGTATAGTTGCAACATCCTAGTTTGTGGTATATGTGGAAAGAATTAAGAGAATTGATTTGGCTACCTATGTTTGGTGCATTTACTTTTTTTGTCACACATCCGTTTAGAACTCCAAGGTTAAGTGTGCTTGAGCTTGAGTAGTGGAATAATGAATGACCTATTGGAAGTGATTCGCGATAGCGTGTGAGTGAGACCAAAGCACTAGAAAAAGTCATGTGGTGATTACATGGTCAGTAAACAAGGCTTTCAAGCCTTGGAAAAATCAACACACCGCCTGTCAGATGGGTGGGGCCCACGGGACGAGAGAGCGGGCGTGGGTGACCCATTAGCCGTGGGTGGTCGGGGTATTACAAGTGGGATCAGATCCGAACCCATACGAGTGTGGAGTCAGTGAAGGCTCATACAGTCATGGGTAACGATCTTGGGCACAACGAGGGCGTTGCGTTCTTTGAGCAAGTATGAATTGTAACATTCCGGGTTGTGGTATATGTGGAAAGATTTAAGAGAATTGATTTGGCTACCTATGTTACCAAAGTGCACTTACCTTTTCCGTCACACATCCGTTAGAACTTCAGGGTTAAGCGTGCTTGAGCTAAAGTAGTGGAAGGATTTGTGACCTATCAGGAAGTGATTCGCGATATCATGCGAATAAGCCAAAGCATGATGAAATGTCATGTGGTGATTGCAGGGTCAGTAAACAAGACTTTCAAGCCTTGGAAAATTAACGCAATGTACATCAGATGAGATGGAGCCCACGGGACGAGAAAGCGGGCATGGATGGTCGGGGTGTTACAATAGTATTTGGATATTTTCATCTGAAATATCCAACATAATCGAATTATTTGACATTTTATTTGGATTAATTATTTGATATAATTTATCCAATATATCTGAATTACCCGAAATAACTGAACCATAACCAAAAAACTTTCGGGTATTTTAACCAAACCCGAAACTAATTGGTCATGTAGTAAATAGATCATCTAATCCTCTACCCAAACTACCCAATACCGATACCCAAAATATTCAGACCTACTAGTGACGGATGTGATAATTTGATGGAAAATACTCTACTAGGAGAAGCTAGCTCTGGAAGGTGTCTTTACAGATAAATTACTTAAAGAAAGAAGTTCAAATATGTAATACTAACGAAAATTATGTGTAATATATGATCTGATGTAAAAAAACTAAGATTTAAAAAACAACAACTAAGATTACAAGAAAACAATCCAGGACATTCATGTTTTTTGAATGTCCTCCAGCAATCCAGGTTTGGTCTCTTTCGAAGATACCATCAAATCCAGCTATTTTTCCAACAAGTTCTATCTTCACAAACATGGATCATCTGTTCTGGAGAGTTTTCCCGCAGATGGAAGATCATCAGTTTGCATGGATACTATGGTTTATCTGGAAAGTTAGGAATAATAAAGTTTTCAGTAATCTGGATATGAATCTTTTGGATACGCTTAAATTGGCAGAAACAGAATCAACATTGTGGGCTGAGACACAAATATTGAATGAACAGAGGATAATACCACAAATAGTAAATACGATCCTGCCGTCAATTCCAGGAAGATGGTTTTTTCGGATGGCTCATGGAAAGAGGGTGATACCTTTTCAGGACAAAGTTGGTTCTGCACCTTAGAAGGATTTGATGGATTATTGTGGGCGAAGAATGTTAGGGCTAGTCTCTCTCCCTTCATGCGGAGATGGAAGCACTATTCTGGGCAATAAAATGTATTAGGAATTTACGTCAATATCAGGTTACGTTTGCAACGAATTGTTCACAATTGGTGAAAATGGTTTCAGAACCAGAAGAATGACCAGCTTTTACAAATTATTTGGAATATGTCAAGATCCTGAAAGAGAGTTTCACCCGATCAGAGATTATCTATGTACCAAAGACGCAAAATTTAAAAGCGAATAGACTAGCACGCAGTGTTAGGAAGCAACCGTCTTTTATCGTTCACATGGATGCAGATCACATGATTTGGTTTACAGAATCATACTGACTATGTATAAGTTGATGACAAAAAAAAACAAGAAAACAATCCATTCCCAACAAAAAATTTTTTTGTTAGAAATCCGTCAGGAAAGACCCCTGATAAAAAATTGTTGTCAGGTCAATTACATAGAGAAAAGATTTCTTCGATAATTTATCGGGTATGACGGTTTATCATCAAAGAATTTAATCGGATATTTTTAGAAAAGTTTCTGACGAACTATTTCTAAAGGAAAATATTCGTCAAAAATTAGTCGGGAAATTTTGGACGAAATTACGACAAACAGTTCCCGAATGAACTTATTTTCACACTTATCATATGACTCGGTAATAATATTGAATCTGTTAACCCCTAAACTGCTATATTTTGAAAACCATGAGTTGGTATCTATCGAGAATCCGTTGGAAATTCTTAACGGATTCTCAAAAGTAGTCATTTTTGTGGCTTCATGGAAGCCAATTTTTTTGTCTTCGTCAAAAATCTTTCAAAAATTCTCAACGACTTTCCATGTATGCTATTTTGTCGGAGTTTCATCTGACATGATTTTTTTGTAGGGAGTTCTGTGAGGAATTCCCGTGTGTTTTTGTATTGTAATGAGAGATGTTGGTATCATTACATAATACAAGCATGTAAATGCTACTGTAAATAAATAAGGAGTTTATTTTTAAAAATGATCTAAAACTTTGAAATTGCCAAAAATATCACATTCGTAATACTACTTTTCATGTTTAACTTAATCACTTTTTCCACACTTTCAAAGAGGAAAAAACATTTATAAACCTAGGATTAAATAATTTATATTTAGGATTTAGAGTTAAGGGAGTGAGTAGGGTTTTCTAAATGTGGAGTTTAAGATTCTAATAAACATTTAAATAAATACTTAAACTTTTTTTAAAAAAAAATTAGAAAATAGTCTCCAAAATAATTTCGAAAAAAAAATTTGAAAAAATTATAAAAATTCGAATTTGGAAAGGTATAATTCGAAAACATAATTTTTTTTATTTAAATAATTATTTATTATATATATAGAGCAAGGGTATAAGAATCTTTTGCCTCTTAGTGAAGAATGTATTTTTGAAAATGTATCTTTAGTGAAAGTAAACATTAATAATAGTAACAATAATGTGGTAAAAATGAAAATTCCCCTCTAAAATTTGTAATCAAACGCAAATCAACTTATTTTTTTGTTTAATTTTTTTTTGTCTATTTACCCTAAGTTAATTATTTATATTTATATTTATATAGATATTTTTATATTTATTAATTTATTTATTTTGTATAAAAATCATTACAAAGATCACCAAGAACAATTACGAGCATAATTACATGTTTATGTTTAGGACAATTATCACCTTTATGTTTCTGTTTACATTTTCTTTGAGATTACGCACTTACGTATTTTCAATGTTTTGTTTAAGCTTTAAGTCTGTGTGTTTAAATTATTTTTATATTGATTTTTTGGTTCGTGATTAATTTATGGAAAATTGCCACAAATACCACATTCGTAATACCACTTTTCATGTTTACACTAACCATTTTTACCTTCACTTTTAATAAAAGTTAAAAGACACTTATACCCCTAAGGTTAACTAATACTTTTCATGGTTCAAACGCAGCGGTTGCGGTTGCGGTTGCGGGAATTTGTGGATGCGGGCGGTTGCAGTTTCTAGCGGTTTTAAGAGATTTGTACGACTGGTACTGCGGTTAAAAATTGGTGCGTTTGCGGGTGACTTATGAATGGCTAACTACCAAATGCGGTAACAGTCAAATAATAAATTAACAATATTTACATTTAATATAATTATAAAAATATCAAAAATCAAAAAAATATAATAAATATAAAATTTATATTTAGAAAGTTATAATTTTAATTTTTTGAAAATTTTTTGAAATTTTTTTGTTATAAAATTTTATAATATTAATTAAAATATAATATATATATATATATATATATTTTAATATTTTCATAATTTCAATTTTAAAATTTTTATTAAATATTTTTACTTTTGTATATATATTGTTTTAAAAAAAAAGAAAAAAAATTTACCCTCCCGCAACCGCCCGCAACCGCAAACGCTAGCTGGAGCCAGCTTTTGAATTTATGAGATTCGGAGCGGTTTGAAACGGTTTAGAGCGATTTGAGTGATTGTTACAAACCGCCGACAACCGCTACCAACCGTAAAAGCTGCGTTTGCGGGTGGTAGCGGGAAAACCAGTCGCTCCAAGAGTTAAGGGGTGGGGTAGAATTTTTGGAATGTAAAATTTAGGATTATAATAAATATATAAATAATTATTTAAATATTTTTTAAAATTTTTATAAAATAGTTTCAAACATAATTTTCGATTTTCAATTTTCAAAAACAAATTTTGGTAAAAAGAATTAGAAAAAATAATAAAAAAATTCAAATAAAAACGTTCGAATTTAAAAAAATATAATTCGAAAATAGAATTTTTTATTTTATTTTTTATTTATTTAAATAATAATTTATTATATATATAGAGACCAAGGGTATACGAGTCTTTAGCCATTTAATGAAGAATATATTTTGAAAATATCTCTTTAGTAGTGGTAAAGATGAAACATGGTACCATGAAAGTGACAAACATGAAATTTTTCCTTGATTTATTAAAAATACTATTTATTAATGCTAAAGATATATGTTTAAGAAAATGCTAAAAAGAATTTCGTAATTTTAAATCGAGATAAAAAGCTACATAAAATGAGCCTTTTTTAATTTTTAAAATTGTAACAAAAATTCTCCTATTTGTATTGACCACTCCTCAGGTGAGAATCAATAATGAGCAGCGACTCTAGGGTTTTGGCGATTGGCGAAAGTAGGGTTTTGGAGTCGGGGGGATCGAGATGCAACCATGATGGACGTGGGGGAGAGAGCGAGCCCACCGGGAGATCCACCAGATGCGGTAATCTCATGGGCAGCTAAGGCAGCGGGTACGAATGGGGGAGGCATGCCAAATCCAGAGAGTATTATGGATGATTCATTTGTGTCGGAGCGGCTTCGTGTGGACTTTCCGAATGGGGAGGATGGTGAACCATCAATCACGATCGAATCGGAAGTGCTGGAAGCGATGAACGGGATGTGGAAGCAGTGTATGATTATTAGGGTTTTGGGAAGGAGTGTCGCGATAACTGCCTTGAACAAGAAACTAAGAGAACTATGGCGTCCCAAGGGAGGAATGCATGTAATGGACCTACCAAGACAATTCTTCATGGTTCGGTTCGAGAAGGAAGATGATTACTTGGCAGCGTTAACAGGAGGCCCATGGAGGGCTTTTGGTAGTTACCTCATGGTGAGAGCTTGGTCGCCAGAGTTTGATCCCCTCAGAGATGACATTGTTACGACACCGGTTTGGATCAGACTGTCGAACATCCCATGGAATTTTTATCATCGATCAATACTTATGGGCATTGCTAAAGGACTGGGGAGACCAATTCGTGTTGATCTGACCACATTGAATTTTGAAAGGGCAAGATTTGCGAGAATATGCGTTGAAGTGAATCTTGCAAGCCTTTGAAAGGGACAGTGCTAATAAACGGAGAGAGATACTTCGTAGCCTATGAAGGTTTAGCAGTTATCTGTTCAAAATGTGGAATTTATGGACATTTGGTGCATGGATGTCCGAAGATGATTGCAGAAAGAATGGCTAACTAGGCCGTAAATGTAGAGCCGCAGGTCAAGAATGGACTGGAGAACAGACAAGAACAGCAAATGCAAGAGGATGGTTTTGTTCGGGCAAAGGGACCAAGGAGAGGGTCGCAGATGCGGACCAGACAAACAAAGAACATGATGGGTGAAACTAGTGGAGAGGCAAGTCAGAACCAAGAGACCGCTCACGGTGGGAAAACCGCAGAGATTGCTTTATCTAATAAATACGGGAGTTTGGAGATGGACACAAACTTGGGTGAAGCACGGGAAGAATGTGCTGCGGGAGAAGAGAACAAGGAGAATCAGGATATAAATGTGGATAGAAACAGAGGTAAAGAAATCTCGCGTGGCAAAGAGACTTTGATCTTTGGCGGGAAAGCAAACACAACGACGGGTTTGAAAGTGGGGAACAAAGATAAGTGGGCTGGAGATAAGAAGACAGGAGAGGGACCACGGGGAAGGCCCAAAAAATTGAATAATCGGCCCGCTAGAGGGTTGGTTTTTGGCCCGACCAAGGGTGAGATCAGTCTATCAGAGTCTGGTAAGAGACTGAGAGTGGAGAGGTTAGATGCAGGGAGAGATGTGGATCTATTCAGAGAAAACGCGGCGGCAATTGGGGTTGCAGAGAAACCGTTGCAGTTACGAGATGAGGAACTGGCAAATCCGATGGATAATATCACCAGCGAGATGGAACAAGGAGACTCGGAGACACAGACGAGCTCGCAGGGAGATGGAAGGGTTTTGTCCCTTGCATAACAGGGTACACCTTAGAATCATAAAGATGATGAATTGCATATTCTGGAATTGTCCGGGGGGCAAACAAACCCAATTTCAGACGATATATTCGGTATATTTTGAAGAAGTTCAACACAGATTTCCTTGCACTTTTCGAGACTCATGCGGGAGGAGATAAGGCGATGAAGATCTGTCAGAGCTTAGGATTTGATAATTCTTTTCGGGTGGATGCAGTTGGCCAAAGTGGAGGTATTTGGCTCTTGTGGAGAAATAATGCTGGAGTTCTTATAGTCGTAGAATCGTCAAAACAGTTTGTTCATGCACGGGTGGAGATTGGGATGGAAATCATTCACCTTATTGCGGTCTATGCTGCGCCTACAGTTAGTCGTCGAAGTAATCTGTGGGGACAGCTAAAGCGGGTGATTGAAAGTATTACGGAACCGGTATTGGTGGGTGGTGATTTTAATACGATCTTGAGATTGGATAAGAGGTCGGGAGGGAATGGTAGACTTTCACCAGACTCGCTGGCCTTTGGAGAATGGATAAACGAGCTAGCCTTGGTGGATATGGGGTTCAGAGGAAATACATTCACATGGAGAAGAGGAAAGGACACTCGGAACTTCATAGCGAAAAGGTTGGACAGGGTCTTGTGTAGCGCTCAGACACGGGTAAGATGGCAGGAGGCGGTCGTTGCTCATCTTCCTTTTCTAGCGTCAGATCATACACCACTATATGTGCAACTAGAGCCTGAACAGAGAGTTAATCCTAGGAGGAGACTTTTTCGGTTCGAAGCTGCATGGCTTAAGCATGAGGGCTTTAAAGAGCTACTCTTGGCCTCTTGGAATGGGGATATGCGCACTCCTGAGGCTCTTCAGGCGTTGAAAGTAAAGCTTAAAAAGTGGAATAAAGAGGTATTTGGTGATGTGAAGCAAAGGAAGGAAAAGTTAATGAATGATATCAGAGAAATTCAGGAAGATTTGGAGAGGAACCCGACTGATGACTTGCTGCAGAGGGAAGGGGTTTTACAGAAAGAATTTGATATTGTTCTTGAGCAGGAGGAAGTTCTCTGGTACCAGAAGTCACACGAGAAATGGGTAGTGTTTGGGGATAGAAATACAAACTACTACCATACGAGTACAATTGTTCGGAGGAAGAGAAACATAATTGATATGCTGAAGGATGATGATGGTAGGTGGATAGATCATTCGGAGGAACTGGAAAAGCTAGCAATAACCTATTACAAAAGACTGTACTCAACGGAGGACATCAGTCTAGACACGGAGAAGCTCCCGCGGGAAGGGTTTACGGATTTCACAAGAGAGGAGAAAGAAATTTTAAACAAACCTTTTTCTGAAGTGGATGTTGAGACTTCGGTTCGATCAATGAGCAAGTTCAAAGCCCCAGGACCAGATGGGTTTAAACCTGTCTTCTACCATGACTCATGGGAAGTAGTGGGTGAGTCAGTCACGAGGTGTGGGCTAGAGTTCTTTGAATCAGGAGTCCTCGCCGAAGGTATGAATGATGCAATGCTGGTTTTAATCCCAAAAGTCCTTAAGCCGGAGAGGATTATGCAGTTCCGTCCTATAAGCCTATGCAACGTCTTGTTCAAGATAATAACAAAGGCGATGGTGTTGCGTTTAAAGAAGCTTATGCCAAATCTCATTGGTCCAGCACAGGCTAGTTTCATTCCTGGCAGGCTCAGTGCTGACAATATTGTGGTGGTACAAGAGGCAGTTCACTCGATGAGAAAGAATAAGGGTCGCAGAGGGTGGATGCTACTCAAGTTGGACCTCGAAAAAGCTTATGATCGGATCAGATGGGATTTCCTAGAAGATACTCTCCAAGCAGCAAAACTCCCAGAGATGTGGATTCAATGGATTATGCAATGCGTGACGAACCCGGGAATGAGTCTATTATGGAATGGAGAGAGGACAGAGGCATTTACACCGCAACGTGGACTTAGACAGGGAGATCCTCTATCACCGTATCTCTTTGTACTGTGCATGGAACGATTGTGTCATCAAATTGAACTCTCTGTTGCCAAGAAAGAATGGAAGCCAATAAAGCTATCTAGAGGTGCGCCATCATTGTCCCATGTTTGTTTTGCGGACGACTTGATCTTGTTCGCAGGGGCATCAATATCCCAGATTCGAGTGATTCGCAAAGTGCTGGAGAGATCTTGTGGAGCGTCAGGACAAAAAGTAAGTCTAGAGAAATCTCTAATCTTTTTCTCTGCGAATGTGCACCGGGATTTAGCGGACTCCATAAGCAGGGAAAGTGGTATTAAGGGAACCAAAGAGTTAGGAAAATATTTGGGTATGCATGTTCTACAAAAAAGAATAAACAAGGAGACGTTTGTTGATGTAGTTGAGAAAGTGTCTTCGAAGCTGGCTGGTTGGAAGAGGAGGTTTTTGAACTTGGCAGGGAGGATAACACTTACTAAATCTGTTCTTGCATCCATTCCGGTGCATACAATGAGTACTATAGCTCTTCCGGTATCTACACTGGATCAGTTAGACAAAATAGCTAGGTCTTTTATTTGGGGAAGCAACGAGGGTAGCAGGAAACAGCATCTGCTCTCTTGGGAAAAGATCTGCAGACCAAAGTGTGAAGGTGGATTGGGAATACGTTTGGCAAAAGAAATGAACATTGCCTTATTAGCAAAATTGGGCTGGAGGCTGCTTAATACGCAAGACGGATTATGGGTGAAGATACTGAGGAAGAAGTTTCATGTGGGGGAAATAGATGATTCATTGTGGCTACAAACACGGGGGACGTGGTCGCCGACATGGAGGAGCGTGATGATGGGGTTACGTGAGGTTGTTATTCCGGGAATGGCTTGGGTGACTGGTGATGGCGGTCGGATTCGCTTCTGGAGAGATAGATGGCTGTTGAGGGAACCTTTGTCTGAGTTATGTACGGTCGAGTTACCGGAAGAGAGATTAGAGGAACGGGTTCGGGATTTATGGCAGACGGGAACAGGTTGGATACAGGAGATAATCGAACCATATATGTCAGAAATGAACCGTCTTAGGTTGGCTTCAGTAGTGCTTGATGAGGTAACTGGCGCTAGAGATAGAATGTCGTGGGGAGAGAGTAAAGATGGCCTATTCACTGTGAAGTCAGCTTATACTTTCCTTACAAGAAACACGGTACCGAGGCCTAACATGGAAGCTTTGTATAGGCGGGTGTGGAGTGTTATAAACCCAGAGAGGGTCCGGGTGTTCTTGTGGTTGGTAACCCATCAGGTGATCATGACGAACATGGAACGTAAACGCCAACACTTGAGTGATAATAGTGTATGCCCGTTGTGCAAAGGTGGAGATGAGACGATACTACACGTGCTTCGGGAATGTCCGGCGGCTGCAGGGTTGTGGATACGACTTGTCCCTAGAAGTAAACAACGCTTCTTTACTCTGCCCCTTCTAGAATGACTATTTGAGAACCTTGCAAAGAGAGAACCGATTTGGGGAGACTCATGGCCCACGCTCTTTGCTCTAACAGTTTGGTGGTGTTGGAAATGGAGGTGTGGTTACGTGTTTGGAGATGAAGGGAAGTGTCGCGACAGGGTTCAATTTCTTAGAGAAAAAGCTCGGGAAGTGGTGGTAGCGAATGATAAGCTTAGTGGACGCAGTCGGGGGAGGGAACGCGTGGAGATGCAGATATCTTGGCAGAAACCACCGTCTGGATGGATCAAACTCAATACTGATGGAGCAGCTAAAGGCAATCCGGGTCTTGCCACGGCAGGAGGAGTTCTGCGAGATGAGTATGGAATGTGGCATGGAGGCTTTGCGCTTAATATTGGTATTTGCTCTGCTCCTATGGCAGAGTTGTGGGGAGTATACTATGGGCTGTGCATAGCATGGGAGCGTGGTTTTTGTCGGGTAGAGCTGGAAGTGGATTCGGAGAGTGTGGTGGATTTTCTTCGGACAGGGATTAATGACTCTCATCCCCTGTCATTCCTAGTACGTCTGTGCTATGGCCTCATAACAAGAGACTGGATAGTCAATATTTCGCATGTGTATAGGGAAGCTAATCATGTAGCTGATGGATTAGCTACTTATGCTTTTTCTCTATCATTTGGTTTGCATGTTTTCGAGTTTGTTCCTGATAGCGTTGGTGCTATTTCTTTGGAGGATATTAATGGGGTATCGAGACCTCGGCAGATTTGCATGTAATCTTTTATATTTTGAATAAAGAGTAGGGGACTCATGTCTCCTGCAGCTTACCAAAAAAAAAAATATTGACCACTCCTCATAAATCAACCGTTAAATAGAAATTAAAAAATAAATTGTTGAATTTGACATGACATAAATTGTTCCGTCAATGAAACTATGGTTGTGATTGGTAACTCAGTGGAGTAAAAGAGACAGAGTAAAGGGAGTAATAGAGCGGAAAAGAAAAATGCAAGTTAGAGTAAATAATAACAAAAAGTTGTTGCGCTGGATTTCACATGGTAAAGATGGAGTAAATGTTACTCTTTAAAACACTAAAAGACGAACAACTTTAGCGCAACCGAATAAAAAAATTTCTTTCATTTTTCACCACTGGCTATAGAAAAGCGTAACACAGCTGAAAAATATTTTACTCTCAAATATTTACTCTAACTTGACCTTTCAGTCACACCCTATGAGATTTATTTGTGTGGGATGGAAAGTTAGGTGAGTTTAACATCAGTTGGCACCATCACTCAGCACACACCCACTTTTAGCTTCTCAATTGCTATTCTATACTAATAATTTTTCACAATTTTGATATCAGTTTTACCAAATCAAGTTTAATTAACCTGATCACATTCTGTTCCGGTCTAGTTTCCTAGAGCATCTCAAGCTTGAGTAATAAAATAGCTGTTTGATAAAAAAAACTGATCACATTCTGTTTATATGGATTGGTTTAACTCGATTAAAACCTAATCTGACCCTTAACCCTAATTCGTGAACCATCTAATCTATTAAAACAAAAGTATAGATAAGAAATAACCTTTAGTTTTTCCACTTGTCTACAATGGCATGCCAATAAAGTTATTAATTAACCTACTTTTATGATTCTTTGTTTTTTAATTTTTAACCTGCGTACCCGCGCATATATTGGTTCTTACATTTTTATATATTGATATTTGTTTTTCATACTTAATGTTATATATTTTAGATGAGTTAAATATAACTATTGTATTCAAAAGGCCTCGACAGAATCAGATAATATGGTTATTTTTTGTACAAATATCTGAACCCGTTTCAGATACATTTGTTATTTAGATATTTTTAGGTTCATATACGTCAGAACCGAACTCATCCAGATCCAGAACAACCCAACTCAAAACTCACACATAAATTTATAATATTCAAGCGGAGCTTAATTTCAAAACAAAAAAAACGATACCCAAAAAGAACAACTCATACCTAAATGGATAGCTAGCATTCATGCCTATATGATTTTATAAACTAATAAAAATGATTCTTTCTTTGTGATTGGCTAAATTAAGTGAAATAGAAAGAGTTTTTTTTTATCTAGTATAATAATTATATGGAGCAAAATATTAAGTGGCAATAAATGTAATATATTTTTATTATTTTGATTTAAGTTATAATTTTATTCACAAAAATATGTCTTTGAATTATATTTTTTGGGTACGTAATTTTCCACCGATGGATACTAATTTTCTTTTAAGAAAGTTTTAGTAAAACAAACTAAACCCAACATTTAACCACATGCAAAACCCAGTTATTTTACATTTTTGATTTTATAATTGACACAAAGTTAATGTTGATTAGCTAATGAAAATAAATCTGCACTATTAATGATGTGGTGTGTTGTTAAGGTAATATAATTAATTAAATTGTTAAACTGAGTGAAATATGAAAAATACAATTACTGTAATTATATTAATGAAATTACTAAAAATATACTATACTTCTTTTTTATAATGCTGTCCATGTTTATAAACAATTCTCATTTATAGTGTTATATATGTTTCTAAAAAGTACCAAACGGTACTTCATTTTTAATAATATAGACTATATTTTGATCCGCTCTTCGAAGTGCGAGTTTATTATTTAAAACATAATTAAAAAGATATAAGATATGTTAGTTTTATAGGTTTGAACAGTTTATCCAGACTCAAAAATTCTAACCGAAATCGATTCATAAATATTTTGGTTCATGTCCGAGTCTAGGCTAAAGTAATTATTGATTTTTTTGGATCCGTGGATTTTGGTTCGGGTTCAGATCCTACCTAATACCCGTTTGGAAATTTGTAAATATATGTTTGAAGTTCGTTTAGTTTTATAGAACTAAATTATATTTCACACACATATAGTTTCATAAAAATACTATTGAAAGTGGGGTTTATAAGGAAGTCAAATTAAAGTAGGAATTATGTAAATGTTATGGTGTATAATTTTATAGATATAAAATAAATAATATAGTATAATTTTGTGATAATTCTGTTATAAAACAATTTCTGCTATAAAGATTATAAATGATATTGCTTTGACCAATGTTGGCTAATCTTCATGACATAGACAAAATGGTTTATATTTTTACGAGATAATTACTCAGATTAACTCTAGTCTCTTACTTAATTACTAGTTTAACTTTGTGTAATCAATATAATCTAACATAGGTACACAGACCAATTAACCCTAATAGTTCCTCTTTACTACAATTTTGCCATCTATACTATTAAAAGGGAAGCATTCTTGAAAAATCTACTTATACAAAGTTACTGCACCATTTCATTTAACTAATTATTTGTGGTCCTATCCTAATTTAATCTAAATATCTTAAATGATTCATTTAAACTCAACATATCATTTTAATACCACCCGTATTATACATAGTTCTTTTTTATTGAAAGACTTCTTATCAAAACGTGACTGATTAGTCTCAATACAAAACTTGAATGATGAATCCAAACTTGGATGAAGAACTGTCAGAAAATGAAAAAACTCCTTGAATGTACTCAGCCACCTCTTTCGCAATATCCCATAGCTTCTTCTTAATAATATAGAATGTAAATATAAATTTTCTTGGCTCCTGAGTCCAAGCTTCTCGGTTATGACTAAATCGAAGAAGTAGGTGGAGTTTTGAAAAAATATTTGTCTTTTTTTTTGTATTTTTGAACCTCAAAATCAATATGTATATGACTAATTTACAAGTCTAGAGTATAAATCTGGAAAGAAACTCAAAAAAATCAGAAGAAAAATGAGAAGAAATACCATGGCGGTAGCAGAAAATATTTGCAGAAATCCTAACTGCTTTAACAAAGAAGACGAAAGAGTAATTGTAAAAATACCCTTCAGTAAACAAATGACGGAAAAAAAAAATAATCCCATGTGGTATTAGAACCGACTTCTTATTGAATAATAACAGGGTACTTACCACCGGACTACAACGATTCCTATGTTTTCTGTAACACAAAAAGATTATTTATATAACAACGCTATGTCCAACCAAGCGTACGGATAATATCTTTCGAGTTTTGAACATGGCTTAAAAATATACAACATGTTGATATAAAGTAAGATTGGTTAGTTATCATATTTATCACTATATTATTACTATATCGCGAAAACACTAGAACTATTTAAAAAAAACGTTACCGATTCATAACAAAATAATAACATAGATAATTTTTTAAATTTTATGTCTAAAAACCCAACGAATACCCAAAATAAATTCAAATACCCAAAAATATCTGAAATGCTTCCCGAGATATAACGCGAGGAACCAAAAGTACCTAAACTTTTAGCTGAATACTCGGAATATATTTTAAGAAATCTGAAGTTTGACCTGAAACTAGAAACTATAACAGAAAACTTAAACCCCAAAAAAAAATTTATAATACCAAAAACATATCTGAAATACCCAAATATACCTAATATACACAAAACATTTCATGTATTTTGGGTACAAGACTTGGTCTTAGGTAGGATCCATACCGAACCAAGATCTGCTGGTCGAAAGAATACCTAATATGTATATTTCCCTGGACTCGGATTCGAGTAAATGCCTAGGCTTGAGAGAGAGAGAGAGAGAGAGAGAGAGAGAGAGAGAGAGAGAGAGAGAGAGAGAGAGAGAGAGAGAGAGAGAGAGAGAGAGAGAGAGAGAGAGAGAGATTTTTTAAAAAAAATTTACATACAAAAAATCTCAAATAAACCAATTCATATATTATATAATTTTAAACATATTCTCTTCTTCGATATAACACAATTTTGTAACATAGTAATGTACAACAATCCCAAAATACTAATTCCTATCAAACTTTGTTTATAATACAAAAAAAATCTGCGCATTCGGATCCCGCAAGTACACTCTATATGAGGGTCTTAGTTAGCATCCAGACCCGAAATAAGATCCGCGAGTCAAAAAAATATCCAATAGATACTTTTCCTAGCCTCGAATCCAAACCAAACCTATATTTCCTGATTAATTTCGGTTGAGTATTTTGGATCTCGATAAAATTCACATACTTAATAATGTTTTACATAAGAATGTACATACAAAATTTGAAGTAAACTAATTCATAAATTATATATTTTAAATGAATTATCTGCTTCGATATACTACAAACTTTGTAATATAATATTGTCCAATTTCAAAATGCTAATTCATATCAAAAAAAATTTATAATCCGAAAAACCCGCGCTTTCGAAGCGCGGGTCAAAATCTAGTTATTCATTTAATTCCTTAGTAAATAAAAAATTTTAAAAGTGAAAAATAATTAAAACCCTAGCCGTCGTCGACAGGAACAAGAAAAACATTCTGCAAAAACAAAACCAATGTTTCGTCGAAGATGTTGATTTCAAAATTGCCGGCGGTTTAATCTTCTTCCTCCGAGTAGTGTCGACTTCGCCGGTGGGAGGGCCTCTTGTTATCTCCGCTGTCAAACACTCCGAGGACGAGAACCACCACCATCTCTTCACCCCCGCCAATTACGTCTGTCACTCCATGGTTTCGAATCTTTATTTTGTTTCCTCCTCCAATTTATAAATTTTGTGTTATGGAACATTGAGATTTCCATGGAGTTTGGATAGCTTTTGATTTGGTGTTAAGTGTTATAGATCAGAATATTTGTTACAACAACGAATCATATGCGTCTCATACTTGACTATGCATTGTTCAGTGATAGGTACATGATAATTTATTTTCTTGGATGTGATACGCGATTGATTTGAGAAGAACTTTTGTTACTACATGATTTGATTTTTTGGATAATTGCTTGAATAGAGTTGATGCTTGGTGGATTCTTTTAAGGGAATGAGTGTAACAAGCACAACTCAACTGTATCATAGCTTGGAGTTTTTCTAGTGATGAATAGTTTGATTACAACTAACACTCGCTTTTGTACTAGAATTTTGTGGTAACAATTTTTTTTTTAGCTTTTCATTGTTAGATGTGCTTCTTCTAGCAGTAAGAAAAACTATCTGCATGTACTCTACAGTATAGGAAAAGATCCTAGTCAGCAAAGGAGTATGAGCTATTATAGCTATTTGTCAAGATGATTCCGTCAAAATGATTCTGTCCATCTTGACTGATATGGTCCCTGATACTGTTCGGAAGAAGAATGACAAACAATTCAGTGTTTATACCATAAAATACATTGAGTGTCTTGCGATTGGTTGCACATTTGAAGGGTGAAGTGATGAAACCATTCAGGATTTTCGACGGAATGTAGTTGTTGGGATTTAGGACGCTGTAGGAGAACCTATTAGTGAATGTATAGTCTTATTTGCGCAACGTGAGTTTTATTAGTGAATGTGTATTATTGTGTAAATTGAACGTATTGTGTAAATTGAACGTTTAGTATCGTTGTTCGTTATAGAAGTGGAATAAATCTTTGTTGTGATATTTTCTGGAACCGGTGAAGCTACATCTCTTGGCATTGTAGAAGTGGAATAAGCTCTCCACAAGTATTAGCTATGGTAGTAGGGGTGACAAAGAGATATGCTGCATTGCTTACATGCTTCCGCTGCTGTGATTGCTTAAGTTTTGGTTACGGTTTATTTCGGTTTATTTAAGTTGTTGGTTAGAAATATTTTGGTTTAATTCAATTGAAATATATGTATTTAAAAAAATCAATATTTAATGGTTAATTCCGGTTTTCAATAACAAGTTTGGTTAAATAAAATTTAATTAATCTGTGGCCAAAGAATTATTAAATATGTCACCAAAGTAAAAAAATCTATCAAATTGTAATTAAATTTGTGGTCAAAAGATATAAAAAAATCTGTCAAATTCATATTAAATTTTTCAAAATTAAGTAAATTTGTGGTCAAAGAATAATAAATCAGTTAATTCCCATATAAATCTGTCAGAAATAGAAAACCGGTGGTCAAAGGAAAAACAAATCTATCAAAGCTTATATAAATCTGTCAAATATAAGTAAATCTGTGGCCAGAGAAATTAAATATAATTAAATCTATGAATATTTAATAAATATGTAACCAAACAGGAAAGATATATCAAAATAAATCTGTAGAAATCTAATTAAGTCTATAAACTGTAAGATAAATTTGTCGCCAAAGAAAAATAAAAATAAGTTTGTGGCTACATAAAACATGGACAAAATAAGTCTGTGAGTAATGTTATTTTCTTAATTATTATTTTTCATGAAAAATGACTTAGGGGTAAAATATGTATAAAATTTAAACTAGTAATTAAAATAAATTTAGGGTCGTTCTAGTAATAAATTGATGAATTAGGTTAAAATTAGCTTTTTCCCTATTTTTATACTATATTGTTTCATCAATTTGATTAACTATTTTAATTGCGACAAAATGTCATAACATTTATGTGTTATCAAGCTTTTGTGATTGTTTGGTAAAAAAATTATTAGAAATTAAATTTAGTAAAAAGTAAAAAGGAATTTCATAATATATGTCGTAAATTACATATATGTGGTTAGATAGATGGGCTTAGTAAAAAAAAATATAATTTATATTTTACTTAAATAGAAGTATAAGTTAGGCAGAATTGTCCACAAAAATAGGATAAAAATAATGAGTTAATATTAATAATTACACAGAGGTCGAACAATTTTTGTATAGTATATTTTTAGGATGATTCCCTTTTAATAGAATCGATTTTGTTATTATGTAGTCAACACTTTATTTTGTGTATGTCTCTTTGGGTGACAACTGACAAGTTTCACAAACATATGTTAAACTATCTACAAAGGCTTATTGAATAAAAAAAAATCAATAGTTGAAAGAGTATAATGGTCTATTGAGAAACAAGTTGAATCGTAGGTGTATTAAACAAGCAAATAATCAATGCTCGCACTTCATCGCCAAGCTTAATTTCAACAGATGAAAGCTGGTCGACAATCGTGTTAAACTCGTTCACATGTATAGCACCAAAGCCTCATTTTCTATCTTTATGTGGAAGAGTTTCCTCATTAGAAATACCTTACTATTAGTTGAAAGTTTCTCATACATATCCAAAAAAAACTTTCATGAGCCCTTCTGCGGTCTTCTCTTTCTCAACGGTGTGAGCAACATTTTTTTATAGTGTTAACCTTATAACACCAAGAACTTTTCTATCAAGGAGGCTCCACTCATCATGATCCATCTTCTCAGGTCTCTTGTTCAGTGGTTGATGAAGCTTCCTTCCGTACATATAGTCTTCAATTTGTATTCTCCAAAATACATAGTCTATACCGTCAAGTTTCATGATATTGTGGTTGCTAAAGGTCATAAAAGAGGCACAAGTTATATGTAATGAGTTATCAAGATACAATTGTTGTTAGTAAACAATGCCAAACAAACAAAGTTATGGACATTGTAGGTTGGGTCGCATGAGTGAGAAAATCATGAAACTCATGGTGAAAAATGGCTCTCTTCCAAATCTCAAGAGAGTGGATCATCATATATGTGAAAGTTTCATCTTTGGAAAACAGAATCAGGGTTAGTTTAAAAGAGGAAGAGAGACAAATCTGAGATGTTGCAACAGGTGCACATTGATGTGTGGGGACCCGTCCATGTTGCATCGCTGGGATGTTTGTACTACAATGTGATCTTTATTGATGATTTCACAAGAAATTTGTGGGTTTACTTCATGAAGAACAAGTATGAAGTGTTTTCGATTTTCAATAGATGGAAGGCCATGGTTGAGATTGAGACGAATCTCAAGTTGAAGTGTATAAGGTATGATAATTGTGTTGATAATGGGATTATGATTGTGAAGACTATTCATACAACACTTCAACAAAATGGAATAGCATAAAGGATGAAGATAACCTTGAATGAGCGTACAAGGAACATGAGCTTGCGATTGCCTAAGATGTTTTGGGAATATGCAATCAATACCACAGTTTTTTAATAAAAAACATGACTGTCTAAACCATTGGGATTTAAGATCCCTGAAGAAGTTTTGAGGGCAACAAAATAAAACTTTTTTATCTAATGATATTCGATTGCTTAGCATCTGTTCATGTTGATGATGTTGCGAGAAGTAAACTTGATTTAAAATCTAAGAAGTGTTACTTCCGCAGTTATGGTAACTTACTGGTTTTGAGATGATGAAAAGCGGAAGATCATCCATAGCAAGAATGTTGTGTTCAACCAAGAAACATTGTACAAGGATAAGGTAAGAAAAGACTCAGAAAAAAAAAAAAAAAAAAACTTGAAACTGTTGACTTAAGTGATATCATGGAACTGGAGTTGCAACAAAATACCACAATAGCAAAAGAAAAAATCGATCCAGAGACATTATCTGCGTTTAGAAGAGATAAAGCAACGTGTTCCTAGTCATCTCCGGCTGACAGGAGGGAGTTTGGCCGGAGCTCCGTCATAGATTAGTACATGTTAGGTACATCTGTAAATGTTATGTCACATACGCCACATATTATACTGCTAATGTTAAATGTATATAAACATGCCTTTAATGAAAACAACTCAAGACACTATATCGAGTCTTTCTCAATCACATTCTATGTCTCTATCGAATCTTTCTTGAGTGTGGGGCTTAATCTTCTTATCAACGCCAAATTCATGAGAGGCCTAAAAGAGGTAGTTTTCTTTTTAAAGTTATTGAAGATTCGGTGCACACAAAAAAAAAAAAGAAAAAGTAGTTGAAGATCGGACGGCTGAGGGAGTGAATATGGCTGTGGGACAAAAAGAGATTAAAAATCTAACGTTTAAAGGCGGTTGATGAGATAGCGCATTGAGTGAAAGGTGGCGTGTATATCCCCCATTTATGGTTTACCGGTTACCATGCCAATATACCTAACCCAGTCTGTAATTACGTTATTTTAATGACTATATTAGATTAATATAGTAGACATTTAATGATTTTACCGATCAGTATGTTCTTTACTCTATCCAATTGCATATAGTTAGATATATCTGAAATATTAAACACGTAACTTATAAATATCATAATAAATACAGATCGTAAACTATTTTTAATCCAGATAATGACTCAACATATTCGTATCAAGTTTTCTACAATACAATTAGCTAATGCTACTCGGTTTCCATTGTTCACTAAACTATATTATGACGTGGCAATATTTTGTATTAGAATCTCCACGTGGCAATTGACATGTACTCTTGTCATGCTTCTCGTCCGTAGATTTCCACAAAAGTTTAAATCAACGGCTGATATTCATCAACTAGCGCGTGTCCGGAGCGCGGGAAAGTGTGGAACTCTTACGACAACAGGTGGGGAGCCTGAGTGCAACTCACGACACCTGCCAACCAATCAAAACACGCCGCGTTAGCTTCCACTGTTGTTTCTCTCTCGTAAAGAACCAGAAAATCTCAAACGAGAAGCAACAGCCTCAAGGACATCGTGATAACATAACACGATCGCTTTAAGGCTCAAAGTCGACTTCGTCGAAGCTTTCAGGCAGGAGAGAGAGATGGAAGTTTCCGGCGTCGTTCTCCGACAGATTCCATGTGTTTCAGGCTCCGTCACCGACGGCCGTTACTCCGGTCTCCGATTTTCCGGCAACACGAGGATGACGGTCGGGTTTCGGACGAGGAGATTCAGAGGGATCATGTGTAATAACGAGTTTGCGGACAAAGGGCACATGAGTTACTATTCTGGGACGACGAGGTGTGGCGGTGAGGGGAAGGATAAGGTCAAGGTCATGGAGAAGGAGAAGAAGAAGGAGATAAAGAAGAAAGCTAAGGTTCTTAAAGCTCTTTCTAAGAACTTGAACATGTTTTCAAGCATAGGGTTTGGTCTTGATCCAGAAGCTGGTTTGGTCGCTGAGATTCAAAACAAGACAATCTCGGTAAGAATAATGGAATGATCTGTTTGTGTAGTTTTGACTATTTTGCTGTGGATTTTGATTGAATTTTGAATTTATGCAGGAAGCAACAGAGATTCTGGTTAAGCAGCTGGATCAGTTGAAAGCAGAGGAGAAGCTATTGAAGAAACAGAGGAAAGAAGAGAAGGCAAAGGCTAAAGCCATGAAGATGATGACTGAAATGGACTCTGAATCGTCTTCTTCCTCTGAATCAAGTGACAGTGATTGTGACAAAGGGAAGGTTGTTGACATGAGCTCTTTGAGAAACAAGGCTAAACCGATTCTTGAGCCACTACAACCAGAATCTGGAGTAGCAACCCTTCCTAGAATCCAACAAGATTCTTGCAAGAACACCACGGGTGAAGCATTGAAGCTCGCTCTGCTGGAATCAGCTGCTGCGACCACAGCTTTTCCCTCAGTTGTTAATCCTGGATTGCCATTGAAGACGGTGGAAGCAGTTCCGGTTGTTGGATTACCGTCGAAGAGAGTAGAAGTCTGTATGGGAGGAAAGTGCAAGAAATCAGGAGGAGCTGTGTTGTTGGATGAGTTTCAGAAGGCGATGACTGGTTTGGAAGGATCCGCTGTGGGTTGCAAGTGCATGGGGAAGTGTAGAGATGGTCCGAACGTTAGAGTCGTTAACGAGACGGATGCTGTGATGACTGATTCGGTTAGAACGCCTTCCAAGACCGTTTGTGTAGGTGTTGGGTTGCAGGATGTGGAAACTATTGTCACAAGTTTTTTTGGTGAAGAATTTTAGTATTTCTCATATTGAAAGAGTTTAATAATTATTAAAGTTATATATGTAGTGTGGTGTTTTCTCTCATTGTACATATCTGTCTTCGTGTGCATTTTCGAGTGGAACATTAATAATATATAAACATCTTTTCTGTACTTTGGTCTTGACAATGAAAATATGTTTGCATAGATCAACTTAAGCAAAGGGCCTAGCCATAACGATCTAATAAGATTAAAACTACTAGAGACCATTTGTTTGCACTAAACTATTATATCATGTGTTTCTGCAAGCAACAAAAATACAGATGGGACCTTGCATGATTTTGGTTTCAGCGCTTGAAGAAGGGTCTTGACTTTTGCTGCTTTGAGCGGCTGTTTCTTGGTTTTGTTGGACTCTCTATCAAAGCATTCTCTTGCCCTTCAAGCATCTGGATTGCAGATTGTGAGATCTCATGATATCTTTAAGATTAAACCCTGACAGTTCCAATGCAAAAGATTCTCATGGCTCCTTTGGTGGTTTGAGGAGAATCACCAAACCTTGATCACCATCAAGTTGAGGTTCCACTAACTCAATCCGCTTTGGATCACAGGTAGTGTCTTCTTCAGTATCGTATGGCGCTTTGCGTTTAGTACCTTGTTCTTGTTATGTCTCATGTGAATTTGATCCTATTTCAATAAAACTTGTCACTATTGTTCCTTCTTCTACCCTCTTCTCATTTACTTCAGCTTGCCTACCACTCTGAGATGTTGAATCAATCTGCATACCTTCAGTAGTTCCTGAGCTTTCACCTTGCTTCTTTATTATTTGGATTACCGCATTCCTATCATGTGCAAAAGCATAAGGATTTGTTCATGTGTCCATCAGTTCAAGCCTTTGTTGTGATAGTAAAGCTTAATCCTTACAGACTTCGAAAGTCATGTTGCAGACTTACACATGTAATGTAATGCAAATGTTTTGCAATTTAGTGTACCTAAAATCTAACTCCACTGATGGAATATCCTTGAATCCACATGTTTGGTCAAAGTAATCACATCATTGACATCAAAACTTATTTTCACCAACACCTCTGATTCCTTATTGATTGTTGGTTCAATGATAGATGTTTCATCCACTTGACCAAGCTTGGACTCTATGCTTCGAAATATGCCAAGTCTCCTACAACCATTCATAAGCTTGTAAATCCTGACTTTGAATGGTATATGTCTTAGAAAATCAGGATATCCTCTATTAGACCACCTATCTAACGCCACAATCCATCCGCGATATGTGTAAGGTGCATGCAAGTCTGGAGAGGCTCAGGTATCTCAAATACTGTGATCAACAATCCTACAGCCACCTTAGATGAGAAGATAGAGGAGTGTTTACTATGTTGTACTTCCAATAATCTATGACACTTGCAAGATCTTCCGGTATGGAGACTATGGAAAAGTCGTAATTCATTAGCTAGTTTTCAGTCACAAATCAATTCCATGGAAAACACTGTTGCAACAGGCTAGGAATGATTCAAAGGAATGGTATAATACAGTCTTGATTACAAAAGCACAGGACTACAGCGCATCACCACTACAAAGGAGAGATGTGTCATGCTCATGGAAGCGTCCTACAGGAGATTGGATCAAATGTAATTTTGATGGCTCATATGCAGACCCGTCTTTGGGCATGTGCTCAAGGCACATTTGCACAGGGCCCAAATATTTTTATGCAAAATTTAGTTAGAATTTAGGACCCTTTGCTGAAATATTAGGGCCCATTTTTATAGATCACATGTAAATTTTTATAAACTGCACATGGCCCAATAAAAAACATATAGATATGTTTTAAATATCGTCTGAAGAGTCGCTTGATAATCATATGCAAAGCGTATAGATATGTTGCATAGTCTTGGTATGAACTAGGGTTTCTGTGATTCTCTGAAGCGAATGACTTGATAATCACATGAGCTTTGTATATGTTGTTGCAAACCAGGGGCAGTATGGTCCTTTCCACAGCTCTCAAGAAAATGAATTTTAGCTCAGCTTCTCTACTCTGGTTTATTTCGCCTTCAATCTCATCTGAATGTAGTTTTTGCAGCTTTGTGATATCCATGGAATCAAAGCCAGAGTCGAGTAGGGTGACAGCTAGGGAGAGTGAACATCTTCCGTACGAAGTATGCATACATTTAGTATTGAATAGATTATTGATTTTGGTTCAACTAGTTAAAATTTCTCTATATGTTGTATTAACGTTCACTATTCTTGAATTTATACATGTTATATACGAATCAGGGCAATTATTTGAAGATATAAAAAAGATAAAAGAATATATCTCAGTAGAATTGTTTTTCGAGATTCTAGAGCTGGAACCTGATAAACTAGAGATACTCAAAGTCGAGAACATGATAATAAAGGAAAAAAGAGTCACAGATGCCACCATAGAAATAATTTATGTTCGTTTGATAAAACATCGGGTAAGTTCTCACTTGATAATCTATGAATGATATATCTATATATAGTGTGTTTAAATGATTTATCTTTAGGCTATTATTAGGCTATTCCAGATGAAACTATCAAGAAGGACTGGAGTTCTTATTACGGTCCAGTGAAAAATCAAGGACCTCGCGGTATTCCTCTGTTTTTACATTGTTATTTTCGTTTTTCTTTTCACTTACACATTTGACTATTTTGATAAACAATGCACAGATATCTGTTGGGCGATTGTTGCTGTGGAGCTGGTCACAGCTATTCGTTGGATTAAAAACCGTGGAAAAGGGATTGAGTATTCCTACAAAGAGCTCGTGGAGTTTGTTTGTCCAGGGAGGGGAATACTTAATGAGAAACTGCACAACTTTTGCTACAAGCTGAACATAATGTCTACCTTGGAATACGTTATCAAGCATGGAGTTTAGGAAGCTGCGGATCGTCCTTTTGATTGATGCACAAAACCCCCACCTGCTCGTGTATTTAACCAAACCTAGTCTTGGCTTTATCGGTAGTGCACATAAGATCTTAACTAGTGAAGAAGCTCTCATCAAATTGCAAACACAGCCCTTAGGAGCGGCAATACCAATATTTCAACCGGACTATAATCAGATCAAAGGGGCACGTACATGAGTTGTTTTTCGTGTTACAACACAACTGACGTTTCATGCATGTATCTTTTGTTTCGAAAGAAGATGTAAATAAGGATCATCTTGAATGGGGTTTTCAGTATTGACAGGGGATTTACCATGGTCCCAGAGCCGGACCTGTGGGGATTGAAGTGAAACATTTGAATAGGGCCCCTATTCCAAGGGGTTCCCGTTTTCAAAAAAAAAAAATTTGTAACAGAGTTATTTTTTTTTTGTAAACTTAACATTAGTTATTTTCTTCGTAAACTAAACTACCGTAACATAAAAAAATAACTCACTTATTATAAATAATTTTTTTTGTAAACTCAGTTACAAAAATATTTTTTAAGAAACTAAACCTATTATTCCATAAGTTTCTTCTCTTTATAGGCATAATTTTCTTTGCAGGCTATATTTCTTAAACTAAACTATTACTATAATTTTAAAATACAATATTTTAAAAAAAAATATATAAAAAAAATATCAGTACATTTGTAATAAAAAAATTTTTGAGTAGGGCCCCCCGGTTCTTCAAGACCGGCTCTGCGTGGTCCAATGTACAAGGATTCAGTGTTTAGGGGAATGCATGCGGTCTCGGTGACCGGGTCGGGAGTGGAAAACGGAGAGAGTTTCTTGTGGGTCCGATCATCACACGGTACTGATCTCGGACAAGATGGCTATTTTCGCGTTTCTATTGACGTTATGATACTTCGAACAAGCAAATGTCAAGATCATGAGGAACGTTATTTCAAAAAACCGACACCACTACTTGAGAGGTTTTGTTATCCCGACTTCCCGAGGTTCTAGATGAGAGTGAGGAGAAGAAAAAAGATTGAAGAACTATCGAGACAATTTGAAAATATGGATCAAAGGTCAGTTTCTTGAGTTGAAAACGTAAATGACTCATATGCGGTTTGTGATGTTGATTTGAGTCGCGTTCTGTTGATAATGTCGTTCATAGTGTTGGACAATACTCGTTTATATTATTATGTTTAGAAGTTTGTTTCTTTTGGCGTTGTAGGAAGGAGGAAACACATGAAGGAGAAGTAATATAGAGAGCGAGAACAAAATAAATATATGGCGGAGAAACCAACGATCCTGCAGCACCACTTTAACACCTGACGATATTTTGATTCGTTTTTCTCTGAGAAATGCAAATGGATGATACATAAAACATATTTACTTTAAAAAAAAAAAGACATTGACATCTATTTTGTCTTTCATTTTTTTGTTACATAGCATAAAAAAAAGCTTCGGTTGTGTTTGTTGCTAAAAATCCTTCTTTGTCTAACTCCTTAACTCATACATCATCAAGAATTTGGGAAATCAATGTTCAAACAGAGATAATATAACCCACAGGAATGCGTTGGAGATGTTGTGTTTATGCTGCGTGTGTCTTTAAGTAGGTAAATCTAAGTCGATAAGGCAGTAACGATTCAACACCCAACATGACTTCAACTGTTAAGCAGCACATGATATAATTTTTTTCTTGAGTATCAATCAAGAACTATGATGCTAGCTAGCTCTGTCCACAAACGGCATACAATATCCATAAATGGTTAACAGGCAAACTATAGTTCCTTACTTCCTTCTATAGTGGTTTGGTATGAGGACGTTAAAGATGGTGAAAATACTTACCGCTGCTGCTTTGATCTCATCATTTCCCTAAAAGTCAGAAACCAAGGCAGGGGTGCTTCCATCAATCCGGATACAGACCACTTTCTTTTTCTGCAACTTTTTTTGTAACTCGTATGAGAAACAGATGGGCTTTTGAGGAAGGCTTTGCTGAGAGTTCAATGCCTTACTTTAAGAAACTGGTGTAATGCCTCAAGCATGGAATGATAATGTGCAAATACTAGAAATTTGCAACCAGCCTGCATCACATCGCTCGAGGAGAAAGCACAACAGGTATAATACATCATAAGAATTCTCAAAATAGTTTATTGCTGATAGGGAGGGGTATTACCTCAAGCACTGCTGGGATTTCGGCTTCAGCGTAATCAGTGTAGATTTTAAAAGGCAAAAGGAGGAGATGTCACGTGACACTAGGATATAACATAGCAATAAAAGAACATATAATAATATCCAGCTAAAATTCACCTTTGCTGTATCACGAATATGCTTTGGTTGTTACAAGGCAATGAACAAACACCTTGTTAATAAGCAGCTTCTCTGTAAAACTTTTGTTAAATGATATACCTTTAGCCTAGGAAGGGAAGCAGCGGTCATCTTTGCTTGAGCGTTTTTTAAGAAAATGTGATTCGTCTGCTATAACAACCTGCAAGAAGGACAAGTACATATTGAAACCCCAAATCTCTGAGACTCATACCAAAAACAGCCTATTTGCAAGTTATGTTCCGTAGAATATATAAACGCATCCATCCCCTCACGTGCTTGATTGGTAACCAACGTGATCATTCAAAATCAAGATGTCAAGAAGTCAGGAACAGTCAACTAAATATTACTACGAGGCAACATCTAGATAATCAATCACCTTAAAGTCGAACACCATCAGCCAGGAGTTTACAAGAAAGGCAGAAACAGATGATGTGGCAATAAAAAGAGTTATCAAGCAGCCAAAAGGCAAACAAATTGTTATGCGTATATAAAGTAATAAAAAATGAATGACAAGTACTTACACATCACTGAAGACTGAAACAGCAAAGTAAGTCTCAAACTACCAATCATTTTCACACGAAGACTTATGCAAACAAGTTACCTGGATTAGTTATTAAAATCGAAATATTGACAGAGACCTTTTGCTCAGGTTCCTTAAAAAGCCCTCACCTTTTTGGCGCAGGCAACTGACCAGTGTTTGGTTTAGGGGCGAGAGATGAAGGTAAGACTCTGGTCCCTTGAGACGAACTAGGAACCTCAACATAAGAAACAAACACACGTTAGAGCTGAAACAAGATTATAAGCTAATTAATTCAGGACAATAGTTTGAAACCCAGAGATGGAAGCTGCGAAAGAGAAAACCTTGTAAGAAAAACGAGGGACTTCGCTCCCTGGTTGATTCTATCAAAAGCTTCTTCTTTTCAAGAACATCCATCATCCGTCTTTATCACTAATCGGTCAGAGAAATGGATGTGAAATGATATCCAACAGATCAAAGCCATAAACGCCAATTTCGAATTTCAGTTCGATTTGATTCAAGTTATTCGGTTTACAAATAGCCGAGTGAAAACTATATACGGTTTGATACTCTGATATGGATACGGTTTAGGTTCTTTCCTAATAAATTATTGGGTTTGAATCACACACTTATTCTTTTGGACTATTCAGAATACTAAGGAAATTGAGAATGTGAAGATGATGAGTATATTGTGGATTGAAAATTTGAAATTGAATAATATATAGTGCATGAGTTTGTTGATGATGATTTCACTAACTGGAACTCTCTTTGCCACTTTTTTTTAGCTGTTTCTAAAGAACCATACTTCATTAATTCAAAGATCTCATACTCCATTGAAAAAGAACTATTATAAGATAGAAAGCATAACAAGCTAAAATAATTGATTGACTAGCTCCGAAAGAAGGTGTATGAGTTTTTAACAGTCTAACTTGCAGACAAGCTTTGAAATGCTCATTTGAATGACTACAACTTATGTAATCAGAAGGGTTAGACATTCTCTAATAATAGCGAAAAGATTATAGAGTCTGGAGGATAAACTTTTCAATAGTGACGAATCTTGAACATCCGACCAAAGCCTGCAAGGGACCTAAATAAACCTTGCCATTTTAAGCTTATTATCAGTATCACCCAAAAAGGGTGAAGGTGTTTAGAAGGATGATACATACAAGCGAAAATAAAAAGCCATTATCAAGATAAACAATCACAGAGAGATAGAAATTAAAAAAAAAAAAGCTTTGAGATTTACAATTTAGAGATCAATTTGAGAGGGTCTGATGCATCTTTGACGTGATCAGGGACAGGAAGATTGCAGAGGAGTGTGACTCTAGAGGAAGATATTAACGTTCTGTTCTCTGACCCTTCCTTTGACTTCCACAACTTGACTTCCCAAACCTGAATAGTCTTTCCCGTACTTACAGGAGATGCTTCGGCGAAGACAAGGTCTCCGAGATCAGCACTCTTTACATGGTTGATCGAGAGTTGAATCCCAGCGACCCTTTTGAAACCGGAAGCCATGTGTGCTCCCATACTTGCTAAAGACTCAGCGATCAAAGCAGATACACCACCGTGTAGCACCTTGAAAGGCTTTGAGAAAACTGAAATCTCTCAGAATTTGTTAGACAAAAAAAAAAGGGTCAATGATCAAAATTGAAGAAGGAGAAGGAACCTGGCAGCAGATTGGAGAAACGGGAAGACGACCCGTGACACGTGTTGGAGATAACTCATCGATCTCGAAACCTAATGCATGAAGCGGAGGGTCTAAAGCTTTGGTCTTGGACGATGCAGATACCATTTCGTGTCCTCTGTTTCAGAGAAAGAGAGAAGACGTTAGGTAGGTGAAGTTCTAAAAGACGATAGGAGAGGTTGAGAAAAAGTGAGAAATTGATTTAAGTTTATTTTAAATAGATAATAGCGTTAAATGGAATGTCACTGTAATAGTTTTCTAATTGGTTTTACGTTCACTTTCCTTTCGGGCCAATTGTCAAAACTCCATAATTGATGTTGGTGAGCGTCTTTCGGACAAGAGTCTACGTATTTGTCCGTATTAGTTGAGTTCAAACTTCAAAGTATTGGATAAGACACACGTGTCGTCAAACTTAACATCCCTATATCCACTTGGTTTAATTGCAATAGCAATTTGGTTTGGTTTGGTTTAGTTTTGATTTCAAAATAACTAGGAGTTTTCATGCACAATGCATATAAATAATAATTTTAAATATAGTACAACTTTATTTTCTTTTCATTTTTTTTAAAACTGGTTTCCTTTTTAACATAGTTATACTCTATTTTAGCTTTACAAGTTTGGAAAAAACACCATACATATATTTCTGTCTTCTTTATTTTTATTTGGTTTAATCTTTCAGTTTGATTTTATTTAAATTTCAACAGGATATAGATTAAATTTTATAAAACTATTTTTTGTATTTATATTATATATATATATATATTCCATGATTATTTATTTTAAATTTGTCTTTTATTCCCTGGTTTGAAATATGTCTTTATTTAAATATATCAATTCTAATAAATTTTGGTTTTTTGGTTTAAAATAAAAATATGTTAAACTGGTTAAAATTAAATCATTTAAATTATCAACAAAAAATTATTTGATTATTATTGCTTTAAACTTATACATTGTTTAATGTACTCTTACAACGAATTTTAATATTATATATATATATATATATTATTCAAAATATGGTATATAAACTGATGTAAAAAACTAAAAACTAGTTGTAAGTATTTATTTATTTTTTACCAGTGTGATTTAATTTATAAATAAATACATCAAAATAGTTAATGTTGTTAAAAATTATTAATTGACAAATTTAGTTTGATATATACGATTTATTTTAATGGTGATATATGACTATATTAGTTATTAATATATTTTAAATTTTCTGCTAAAATAAATACTTTATATAAAATTTTACTTTAACTATGGTATAAAAGTTATTAGTCGTTACCATATTAAAAAATATTGACAAAAGTAGAAATCTTGATAAAGAAAATTTTACATGTCACAATTTGGATGATCCCATGTCATATTTTTCAAAAATCATGACATCTCTTTCTGAAGATGAATGTGATAATAATACATATAAAAATCACATTGAAAATAATGTTTAGCAGAAATTTAGTTAAGTTTCAGTTTGTACAAACATTTGTAAGAGTATCACTAGATACTTACCAGCGGTTTAAAGACATAAAATTATTTTAACAAAATTTTGAGTTTTAGTGTATTTATTTTTGAATAATATATAGTTGTGGATTAAATTTTTTTTAAGACATTAATCATTTTATTTTTGAATTAATATATTATATATATATTTTAACATGTTGTAGATGTAGATGATAATTATTATTTTTTTTAAATCAATACAATTTCATATAAAATCTTATTGATATTTTTAAATAATTTAAATTCAATTAATATTGATTTATAATGTTTCAGTAGTAATTATTAATTTATTAGTAGTTAAAAAAAACTAAAAGATTTTATACAATTTTGTTATAATATAAAATATAAACTATTTAAAATTAGAATCACCATTAAGTGGCAGAATCATCTCATGTCATCCAGTAATGTATTATGTAAGTAAAGACAAAATTCTCCTTAATGAAACTATTCTATTAAAACTAAAGTAATTTTTAGAAATAACATTTATTTCATCATAATAATTTTAACTTGTGCCACTGAAAAAAATTTATTAATTATCTATAATTCATTTATTTTGTTAGATTATTCTCTAACCAAACTTACTATTATTCTCTAACCAATTTTTACAATTAAATAAAACATATTTATTTAAAATATGACATACAAACTTTAAACTTTAAATATGAAACTATAAATGTTTTACTAAAACATATAAAGTTATTTTCAAATATATATTAAATAATTTAAAGACTCTTAATATTATTCACAAAAATATATTTGAATTATAAGAATAAAACCAATAAATTTCAATTTAATATTTTCCTCAAAAATAAACATAGAAAATAATTCATTTGGCATATAAAAGACTTAAAGACATATCTATCTATCTATATATCTTACCAAAATAGAACTAAACTTTTATTTGACATATAATATTATATTTTTGAAAGATATATTTATTGATATACAAAAACATACTAATTGGTATTTTAATTTATAAATAAATACATCAAAATAGTTAATGTAGTTAAAAATTATTAATTGACCAATTTGTTTTATAACATATCATTTTATTTGTCTAAAACCATACCACAATTTGAACAATAAAAAAATTGCAGAAAATTACAAACCGTTAGATGCATACACATTTCTGTGTAATCATTATATTTTTGTGTTATGAAAATTTTGTATGTTTATTATATTAGAACAAACACAAATGTGGATACACGAGTCAAACTCTTGACTCTTGTATATTGTTAATTTGTATGTCATTTCCAGTAAACCATAAGTTGTTCCCACACAATAATTTTGTTTTAATATTATCAATGTGTTTCTTTAAATAAGTCTCTCAACATCATAATATGAATAATCAGAAATAAATTATTTAATAATATCTAAGAAGAAAAAAAAACACATAGCAAATGAATTTATCAAAAGAAATTTGAGACTTTTTAATGTATGCCTCTTTTACTTTTTCTTTCATTTTTTTTCATTTTCATACTACTATTTTGAGTGCAAAAGTTATGAGAAGCCATTATCAATTAAAACTAATGTATTTACTTACCCAAATTTTTGAAAACTTGACCACCCAGTTAGACAGCTCCAACCATAAATCATATGGGAACTGAAACTGTAATTAAACCGGTAAAACCAGTCAAAAGCTGGTGAAGCCATCAATTCGGATCAATCAAAAACTCCGTTTTAGCCAAATACTAACCATAATTTCATTAATTTTGATATAGTCATTTTATTGGATTCCAAATTCTTACCTTTAGTTTAAAAACCACAATCATTTCTTTCTTTCTTTTTTACATTTCTTTCCTTTTCATTATACTCACCCTAAATAAGTCTCACTCTTTGGATCGGTGATCAATTTCTAGGTTTAGTCACATTAATGAAATCAATTTTTTCATAAAAAAATTGTAGTTATTTATATTCTTTCTTTTCATGGTTACATTCATCTTATTTATTATAGTTTTCTCACATAGGTTAAAAATAAAATTCAGTTGAATTAGTTGGACTGGTCCGATCAACTGCCCAGTATACATAGTCGGTGGCCGGTCGGTTTTAAAACATTGACTCGTACTTATACTCAGTTGGTTCAATTGCAATTGCTTGGTTTAAGTTTATTTTTTGTTTCATTCAATAAACCAAGAGTCGGTTCGGTTTAAACGTTTAGGTTAAATCAACCAAACAAACAATCATTTTATTAAGGGATCTCTGGCTCACCTGATCTGATAGCTAGGGTTTATTGTTCTTCTTCGTGAAGATGCCACCAAAAGTCATACTTGAATGTAAAGATTGCAAAGACATGATCAGTGCATTACCTGATGATTTGCTGGTGCAGATATTGTTGTTCCTCCCAACAGAAGATGCAGTGATCACCATGATTATGTCCAAACTATGGCGTTTGATATGGACAATGATACCTAAACTCGACTACAACGACAGATACAAAGTTTGGAACTTCCTTGACAAGATATTGCAACTGCACTAGGCACCTATAATAGAAAGCTTAGGTATTCAACTCGGTAAACAATGTCCTGTCGATACAGATGTTGGAAAGTGAGTCTCATTCGCAGTTGACCGCCTCATTCAAGAGCTAGAGATAGAGATGCACTGCTATCAACCCCCTAAGGCCCTAACTCTACCTTGCCTAAGAGTCTCTACACCTGCAGAACGCTTCTGAAACTTACTCTATCAAACAATATTGTTGTTGATGGTTTTTTCTTTTGTTGCCTCGGGTCACTTCAACAGCTCAACCTTTTCTATGTTGTCTAGAAATACGAAGATTCTCATGTTAAGCTGTTATCAAGCTGTCCTGTTCTCAAAAAATTGTCTGTACTACGAGATGAGTTTGATGACAATGTGACCACGTTCATTGTGAAAGTTCCTTCTTTAGAGAATCTAATATATGAGTGTAAGTCAAGGAGTCGACATGAGGTAATATTATCCTAGGTTCTTGTCAATTGATTCCCCGATAATAAAACACATTGTCATTGATTACTCTTTCGGAGACAGTTTCTCTGTCTATAGTTCTCGGTTTTCGAATGAAATTTTTTTGATCTTTCTCTTCTGTCAAGTCTCTAGAACTGGTTTTGACCGAGGTTAGTTATGTTTCTTAGATCATTTCCAATGTATTTTGCTTTTTTTTCTCTAAAATAGAGGAATTCTTTACCGTGTTTTTACTAATATTGTATTATGTTTCACTCATTTACAGGTTGCATGTCGTAGAGCCATTACATTCTCACGGCTCAAAAGTGTTTAAGCTGCGTCTTCGTTCCTTGGAGTATTGGTTGGAACCACTAAGAACACTTCCATTAGTTGATACTCGTTAGATATCTTAACAATAAAATTAAATAAAATTAAAGAAATTAAAAAAAAAAGATAAGGAAAAGTATCTGAAAGTGATACTATTAGATACCCTAAAAAGTTTATGATACCACATGGCTCTTTTTAATTGGTTCAATTTATCAACAATAATTAATTTTAGTTAGATAATTAAATCAATACTATTAAAAGGGAAGGAGTCTAAAAAAATCTATCTATAAAAGTTGTTTGGACTCTTTCATTTAATTCATTATTTTTTGGTCTTACCTTAAATTTATACTAACAATATGTTACCATATATTTCTCTAACCATAATTTAGTCAATTCTTTTATTTATTTAAATCTCACTCCTAAATCCTAATCATTACTATTACTATATTTATCATTTTGATTTTTAATCATAAAAGCATTGAAACTAATGTTTTATATTATCACTTTTATCATATAATATATGATTTAAAGCAAGATAAATTACAAGATATATATGTGTACATTCTAACTTACTCTTTCGTTTATAATAAAGTAATCATATCATATATAAACTTTCCCACTAAAATCTCATATCATATACTAAACTTTCAACCGTCTATAGTTTGATAATATTTTCATATTTAAAAATGATTTTTCTGAATATTCATGTTACCTTCACAAAAATGAAGAAATTCATTGGTTCTATTAAAGCTAACCTGACTTCACGATATCAGTATTGATTATTCAAGATTTTGAAAATTATTTGTTTAGATATTATACTTTTATATACTTTTCACTTAAAACGAATCAATACTATTAAAAAAGGAAAGAGTTTAAAAAAATCTAATATAAAAAAATTGTTGGAGTTATGTATAACTATTTATTATTTTTCTGATAATACATTAATCATTCTAAACATACAATATTTTAAATATTTTTAACAGATCTTAATATTATTTCTTATGGTACCTTTACTCAAAAAAATATTTCATCAACCATGTTTTTGTACAATAACGTTAAAAATATATATCAAAAGGTTGTTGGACCTGATATGGACGTAATGAGTCCACATCTGTTCGGGTATTTAAGATCCTAAAAGAATTTGAAATATATGAAAAATCTGAAAAATATCCGAAACACGAAAAGTATTTGAAACTCCAAACAAATACCAAAAAAATTCAAATACCTACAAATTTAAAATCTTATTCAAAATCTGACACGATAACTGAAAAATACCTAAAATTTTATCCAAATACCCAATTTTTTTTTTAATTTGAAAAATTTACCTGAAATCAAAACTCTAAACGTAAACCAAAAACTTAAAAGCAATATCTATAATATCGAAAACATATTCGGAATATCCAAATATACCTAATAAACACATATTTATGATCGAGTCTAGGGTAGGATCCGGACTCAAACAAAGACCTGCGGGTCAAAAAAACCCAATAGGTTATCTTTTATGGACCTGAACTAAACCTATAATTTTGGGTCGGTTCGGTTTATTTTTTTGATCCGGATATAATTCTCATGTCGAAAAGAAACTTACGTAAAAGTGTACATATAAAATCTCAAATAAACTAAATTGTAGATTATATAGCTGTTTAAAATTATATTTTTCGTTATAATAAAACTTTGTATTATAATATAATCCAACAACCCCGCGCTTTCTAAGCGCGGGTCAAAATCTAGTTAATGTTAAAATAATTATACTTTTTTATCTAAGAACTCCTGTTTGAGATACTTACTTATTAATGTTAAAACAATTATTATAACACCCCTAATCTAAAAGTTTTTATAATAAACTCTGTAAACTAAGAACCTCCAACTCTCTTCTTTTATTCTGATGGGATAATATTAAAATTGATTATTTCCTCATTGCTTGCTTCTCAGAAGGGTTGCTCTAGGAATCTCCCAATTTCGTGGAACCAACCAAGTTCTGTACCTGTGTGCTTGTTGTCTCATCTTGAGATCTTTCAGTTTAAGGGATATAGGAAAAGAAGAGAAGAGAAACTATTTGTGGCTTACATCCTCGCAAACTCCAAGTGTTTAAAGACCGCGGGAATCTCTCTGAGATCTAGCTAAGCGGAGAAAGAGATGATGGTTAAGGAGGTAGAATCTTTTTTTTTTACGGTTTCAGCATCATCTAAGGTTGTGTTTTCTGCTCAACCTATGTGGAGATATTGAGAGTACACAGGTAGAAAAGAATCAGGTTCTTTATAATGGCCATTTCTTAGATCTCGAATCTCGAATCTAGAAAGGCCAGAAACTTAGGTATATAGGTTCCAAATGGTGATCAAGGGAATGAGTGGGAATAACTAATTCCTTAGCATTTCTTACAAATTCACTAGTACAAATAATATTTGTTATCTATGATTCCTTAATTTTAAGGAATAAAAGACAACATTCGATGTAAAAAAAAAAGAATAAAAGATTACAATTATTTCTTGACAAATTAGGAGAGGAATAGATTTTCTTTTTATTTTATTCCATTTCATTCCTTTTTTCTTATCCTTTATATTCCTTGTGGTTACCATTTGGAGCTAAAGTATTATTCTTCTGCTTATGGAGCTTTCGGTAGGAAGAGTTTTTTGGTTATGTAAATGATTTTAGTTATGTCAAAGCTAAATTTCTAAGCTTCATATCTGTTATCATGGTCTTTTGCCAGATGTTCATTCTAAGATTCTTATGAATCAAGCTGTTACTTGTTGTCTATTAATGAATATGAAAAATGTTGTTTGAGATAAAGAAATGTTATAATGGAACCTTTGACTAAAACCTACATAGGAAAAGATGTGATCAAGTGAGACCAAGAAGTGGAAGCTAACCGTGAGAGAGATAAATTACAAAGTTACAGCCTTTCACTGGTTTTCAACCAAAAAATATAATCATGTCGATGACATATGATCCTGCATCTGGTCCATGAAGTAATTAATGTTGGTTGTACAACCTTAACCTCGATCCTCGCCTTAGAACGCTTCATTTCTTTGTAAGCCTATAGTCACCAGGGGTGATTATCACAGCAATCCACTAGAACAGCTCATATTCTCTCTCAGTCCGTTTAAACTCTAATATTATTAAGGATCGATATGTGAAGAGGAACACGAGATAATGTTGGTGGTTTACAAAGACTTCATAAGTGCAAGATGAGACAATACCTCAAACGGCTAAACCAACTTCCCTTAGTCATTGGTTCAGAATACCAAAACGTGTTTGTTGACTAAAGGGATAATAACTCAAAGTTGTTTTGCCGTTCTCGTTTTTCGATATAATCGAGAAACTGGAAAATTTATGAATCTGTCAAAAGCTAGAGTTGAATTCGATCGACCATAATATGTTTGTAAAAGATTTTAGGTCGAATGGATGTAACATATTTTAAATTTAGAAAATGATCAATAACTTCACAACAGAGCTTTTGTTCGCACTTTTCTTTTAACTTAATCGGTTGATTACTCTCGAATAATTCTTCATTATAGTTCAAAAGATAAGAGAACAATTTGTTGGTCTTTAAAAGATACAAGTATTATGAAAAAAATTTGCTGTTATAATAGAATATAGATAAGTTCGGTCGGTCATGTCCGAGCCGGACTGAACAGTACTTCATAGTTGTACTTTTGCTTCTCTCAGTAGAAATCGTGGTAAGAAAATCCTGATCTGCAAAAAGAAAAAGAAGAGAGACGACAAGAGAATATACGGTTCAATTAAAGTCAAAAACAAGATGAGCAGTCAGATGTTAACATTGGGAAAAAAAGAAATAGATAATTGATGGACGAACACAAGTTCGTACCATCAACAAGATCTCTACGACGTCATCACGGTTTTGCTTTGTCTACATTTGGAAAAGTGTAGATGGCGTCATCAATCTTTTCCAAACGATAGACAAAGAAGAACAGATATAACGTGCTATTATAATTCCCCAGCAACCAAAGCCCTTAACCTAAACTCTGCGGATAAATATGCAATCGTGTATATGTGTATTATATATAGGTGGCTTCCCTAGGGTATAGTTTAGAAACCCTAGCTGAATGCCAACGGGAGAGACATCTCTACGGCCCGAAATATAGTGTGCACAAATATTTAGAAACATGGGTTAAACCCATTTATCAGAAGCCCAACATTCAAATGACTAAAGTTTATAACCAACTCCAAAGGCATAATATGTAAGTTTGCAACCATTGAGCTCGGTTCAAAATGTTCCGTTGATGTTGGTTGAGGTGGAGAAATGGGTCGTAAACGTGGTTGATGGACAATTTGGATAGATCCATTGGTCGGAAATCAAACGTATGCTTCCATGTAGTGTATTAAGCTTGTCTAAGAGCGCATACACTTGCAAATGCTCAAGGCTGGCTAGATTCTCGTCCTTAAAGAGATCTCTTTCCTATTCACTTGCAAAACATGTTTAGTTTTTTTCTGGGGAGGGGGTAATACAAAAAAAAAAACATGTTTAGTTTTTATTTGAAATTATTTGAAATTTGTATTGCCCCACCAAAAAAGGTGTTCAAAATAAGTTTTTTTTTTTTGAAATTTTAAAAGTTATTATAATTTGTATTTGAATATAAACTTAATATTAATTAGTATCATATCTATAAGTAATTTTCATTTTTTGTGAATAATTTTATTTTACACTTAACACATTTATGCATATCATTATATTAATCCAAACACTCCACCTTTCTTCGTGGCTTCCACAAATCTCCATCTTTGGTTTGACAAGCAACTTCAAGAAAACTAAAACAACAGTATAACATACAAGTACTTGCACACATGCATACACCAGTTTCGGAGTATGCATGTACACAACTTTTTTGTTACGTACACATTTACGGTACAATTTTTGTATATCTATACAGCCGCACAAGAAAAGTAAGCTTAACCCAGAATCGTGTTCTGCCTTTTGCTCGTCCGCCACATTCAATCCGAAACAGGAATTTGGAAGAAATTTCCAAATCATGAACCAATCAGCTTCACCATCTCCGGTATGTTGTTCAGCGCATCTCTTGCCGCCAAGAGATGATCGACGGTAGAATACATGTTCACCCTTTCACTTGGGTACCGGTCAGTTGCGAATAACCGCTCCGGGATCCCTTTTTTACATCCTCAACCTCTGCCGTTTCTGCAAAATATATGAATCAAAAATTAGATTTGAACCATTACCCTACAATATCTAAGAAAAAAATTGAACCATGAAACTCACCGTCTGGTTTCTCCTTTCCATGCCAGCTCCATCTGCTCGACATCCTGCTAAGTAAAACAACACCGTAAACTTTTTGATTTCGCTCTCGTCGCTCTCGTCTCCATCCTCGCCTTTTTGGTTTCTTTTTTCCTCTTCAGTTAAAGTTCCCAAAAGTAAAACTAATTTTTTTTACACGTCCGATATTTTAAAATGAGTTTAATCTTCTTTAGTTTGTCATCGGGGGTCCACCACCCAGTTTTAAATTTCAGAAATCTAACTTAACAAAAAACGCCCTAACTATTTTTTTTTATCATAGGTTACCTTTTTTAGGAGCAAGTTAAGACTTTTCACACAAAAACTGTCTTGGTAGTGTTAACTCATTATCCTGTTAAAAAAAAACTCAAAACTGTCATGCAATATAAATTACTCTTTTAAAAATCGCTCTGAAAAGCGTTCTTAAATTTCCCACTTTCTCCCCACCTTTACTAATGTTTTTATTATTTTGGTTATAAGAGCCTCTTTGGGAGACTACCACTGCGGCTGCCCTAAGTAAATCGAATGGTTGAATTTGGAGAGGAAAAAAGAATTTCTTACGGATATATAATCTTCAATATAGAATACACATATTTCTACTAAGACGGTTTTAATAGATTTTCTATTATTTATTTATTTACAATAGATATAAATTTTATAGCAATGTATGTTAAATTATATATATATATATAATATCTTCTGAAGTAAGTTATATACACCATTATGACATGAATTATAAAAATATGACATGACATCAACTGATTGTTATATAAACAATTTTTCTTTATAAACATTTATTTTTGGCAAAAATTGTAAAACACTAGGCGGACCGCCCAAACGCATGTTCGGGTATTAATATGATTTATATATTGCATGTATAGGTATTATTATTAGAGTATAAGTATAACGTAATTCTCTCTCAATCTCTATGTATCTTTCTATCTCACTAAATTCAACACTATAGTACAAGTTTGAACAATTGACTATTATTCATAACATATTATATGATTACATAACTTGAACCAAAAAGTAAATGAATGCAATCACATAAAATTTGAAATCCGGCTTAACAAAGATAATGAGTTAAATTTCACTATAGTTTTTGTAAGCATAAAAAATATATTCAAATAAAACACAACAAAAAAAAAACATAGAGAACACCAAGTTTTACAAAGGCTTCATAGCCTAGTGTCTCCAAACATAAGGGTCACTGTTAAGTAGCGATCGCATGAACTCTTCAACCTTCGCAAATTCAACCTATTGTGACTGTTTTGCTTATTATTTAAGCATAAAATTATATTTTTGAAGTTTTTATTTGTTTTGAAGTCATTTGAATGTTTTTGAATTTACAGATTTTCCAGATCTGAGACTGACTTTGAAAGACTTCTCAGAAGACTCTCAGAAGACTTCTAGACAAGTCTTCTAATGCATTTTATGGTAGAAGACTTCCCACGAAGTCTTCTGCCCAAAGTTGTACAGATTTTGGATTCTAAAAAGTTCTAAATTCAACCTAATGTGACAATTTTTTGTTTATTATTAAGCATAAAAAGTGATTTTGAAGTTTTCTCTGTTTTGAAGCTATTTGAATGCTTTTGAATATATAAAATTTTCAGATCTAAATCAGACTTTGAAAGACTACTCAGAGGACTCTTGGAAGACTCTCGAAAGAATTCTTGGGAAGTCTTCTAATGCATTTTATGCTAGAAGACGTCCCACGAAGTCTTCCAAAGTTTGAATATGCAGATTTTTCAGATATGAGTTAGACTTTGTAAGATTTATCAGAAGACTCTTGGAAGTCTCTCAGAAGACTCTTGGCAGACTCAGAAACTCTCGGAAGACTTCTTGAGAAATGATATCTAGTTCCATGTATAATAGTTTTGTTTAAGGTCAGTTTTATGATTTGTATGTGCATTATTTAGTTGTGAATTCTTTTGTAAACTTAAAGAAATGTTAATCAAAAGAATTTGCTAAATATGTTCATGTTTTGCCAAAAATACTTGACATTATTGAAGTTATTGATACAACATACAACAATTTTTTTTGAACCATTCTACCCAATCATAACAAAACACAACAACACAAAATCTTAGTCAAATTTACTAAAACTAATAGAGAAGACTTAAAAAAAACTTAGTCAAATTCACAAAAGATCAAACTTGAATTTTAAGTGAAAGTTGATTTTTTTTTAAAAAAATTTCAGGTAATTTAAAAATTATATCTTGTGATCTAAAATGACACATTAAACCACATGACTTGATATTCTTTAAGTTACTTAACACTTTTGAAATTTAACACTTATGACGAAGACTTCTTCGTTTAGCTAGAAACATTATTAAACATCAATGTTTGTAACTTCATAATTATCACCAACTAAGTTATGAATTCGACTCAATAGTCCCAATATTGACTAATAAACATGAATTAGCAAGAAAATATTAAAATTCATTTTAATTTTGGATAAATTTGAAGTTTAATAAATATTTACGTAGAAGACTTCTTTGGAGGTCATCCACGGAAGACTTTAAAAGAAGTCTACTCTGTGTAGACTTCAAAAGAAGTCTTCTGTTTGGGTCATTTTTGCAATTGCAAATTTACAAAGGAAGACTTCTTAAGAAGTCTACTCAACAGAAGATATCTTCGGAAGTCTTCCTTTGTATTGGCTTACTTTTGAAATTGAAATTTTTCGAACTTCCCAGAGAATATATCTTAGAAGTCTTTTTGGATAAACAGGTTACTTTTGAATTTGACCGAAGTTGGTCATAATTTTGAGGTTTTGTATAAGACTTCTAAGGAAGTCTACATGGAGAATACTTCAGAAGAAGTCTTCTCTAAGTCTTCCGGAAGTCTTCTCAATGTCGCAAGAAGTTTGTTGGGTTACTTTTGCAATTGACTATATTTGACTTTTCGAGAGAAGACCTCTTCAGAAGTCTTCCGTCAGATGACTTCTCTAGAAGTCTTCTCTCGCGGGCAAAGGTTTGACCAAAACCCATAATTAAACTCGAAAAGACTTCTTTAGAAGTCTTCTCATTGATATTTAATGTTTTACTATTATTTTTCAATTGCAAAAGTAATCCATGCAGACATTTTCCGGCATTGAGAAGACTTAGGGAAGACTTTCAGAAGACTTCTGTAGAAGTTTTCTCCAGGAAGACTTCTAAGGAAGTCTTCTACAAAAGTCAAATTTCTAACCAACTTTGGTCAAATTTAAAAGTAACATGTTTATCCGAAATTTAAAAGTAACTTCTCTTGGAATTTCGAATTTTTTTGTTTACAAAGGAAAGTTAGAAGATTTCTAGGGAAGTCTTCTATTAAAACATACACAAAAGGTCAATTGCAAAACTAACCTATGCATTGACCAGAAGACTTCTTTATAAGTCTTCTCGATGAAGAAGACTTCTTCTTCGTCGAACATATCTGAAAAATAAAATGTGGTTCGCGCTTGTATACCTTGAACACGTGAGATGACTTGCGTGGTTTCTCCAATCACCCAGAACTTCACCAGAACAGCTACCTACTCGTTAATCACCAAGAATCGTGAACTTATGAACCTTACATAATTTTTAATCAAAATCTTCAGTTTTTTTGATGAATTTTGAGAAAAAGTGTATGATATGTGGTTTGTGTGGATAGGAAATGAGAAAGGATGAGAAAAAATCGAAACTTTAGGGCATTGACACTCTCAATTTGGTAGTTTATGGTGGTTGAAGTATTGATTTCAATGGCAAAGTTGTAACTATATGGTGAAGATGGTGATGGTAAGGTGAAAGCATTATTTTCGGAAAAAAAAAAGTAATGGTATTTTCGTGAATAACAAGAATTTCTAGGGTGAATAGGACAAAACAAAGTTTCAAAAAAAATCATAGGTTATTTTTGTGTTTGACTTGAAATTTTGAGTCATTTTTGAAAGAAACCCTTTAATAAATAGCTAGATTCTGAAGGAATTTAAATTTCCAATAGGTTAAGATGCAAATAATTTTCTTATAGAAGATGAGGTCCATGCGTTATAAAATTCTTGCGCCAAGTTCCCCAAAAATACTCCATTTAACATCAAGCCAAAGTAATTTAATTATTTGTAAGAAAATAATTTTGTAACCCTAGAAAAATTAAAAAGAAAATTATTAGTATTTATAGATGATTAATTAACATATATTTGAAGAAACTAAACTTTTCATTGGATAGAAGCATCTTCATTCCTTTCTTAAGTTGGCAATCACATATCACCTTTTCAAAACCTTGACAATAATTCTAGTTGTTTATATATTGAAGCCAATTGTTTATGAACGTATATTGTTATATTAATTTAAAGAGAGGAAAAAATTTAAGAATAATCGAGTAGAAAATGAATGTATGCATACCAATTGCACCAAAATAATCTACATATATTTCTATCAGTTTTCGTACTATTTCAGTAAAAACATAGAAACAATAATTGTTTAAATTGAAAATATATTCATCACTACTAGTTATAAAAATATTGAAACACTTTATAACTATACTATGGTAACCCCACATGATTCGAATTTTACAAATACATAATTAATCACGAGGTAAGTTAAAATATGAAAATGTAAAAATCCAATCTGCAGGGGTACATGAATAAAACCACCAATTATTCATATAAATGGGTTTAAAAATGGCAAGTATAATTTAAAAATTATTGAAAACATTTGTAAAATTTCAGAGGTTATAGTATAACAACTTAACAGCAGACTTATTAGCTTTCAAAGAACATCTCTAACCCCAACTTCATATTTTACTCCAAAATGGAGTGATGAAAAAAAATATAACATAGTACTTCAGGAACAGAAGAATGCCCTAAAACAAAGATGTCTCGAGTAGAATATAAAACAAAGAAGTTTATGAAAGTTTACAGTCAATATGACTACACCGGCCCTATATATAGTATGATGAAGATCAAATAAAAACATTTAAATTAAGGGCGAACAATTATTTCGTGTACTCTTTGATGTTATTTAAAACCATTTAAATTAAGGGTGAATGATCATTTCGTGTCGGTCTAAATACATATTTTGTATGATTGGGTCAACATTTCTTTGTTATTTATTCCTTTCTATTTTATCGATCAAACACTAATTTAAAATAAACAATAAATGAGAGAATTATTATTAAATAATAAAATCTTAATTGGCAATATAAAGAAATAGAAACAAACTGGAACCGCGTAATATAAATTTAAATAGTATTAAACATAGTAATGTTTTCTACATTTGTAACAAATTCCTTTAGATTTCTTATCACTAGCACCGATTTTTATTGAACTGTGTGTTCGTGTTGGCTTTTTACTTCTCATCACGAATGGAACATGATTGATTTTCCTTGTGGTTCTTGTTTAGATCTTCAAACTTTATCTGAATGAGTATATCTTCCAAAGATGTTAACCTACCTCAAATATGCTGTAAATAAATCATGAAATTAACCAAACTCGCAGGAAGTTTATCGATCAAACAATTTACAATAAAAGTATTGCAAAGCGAAATACCATCAGAACTCAAATCGCAGCATATTGAGTGAAACTGCTCAATTTTGTTGAACAATAGGTTTAGAGTCCAGGATTTGGAAGTGCAAAAAATTTGCATTCGCAAATGTTGACGCCTCATAACATCTGCTTTATGGTTCTTCTCCAAAGATAACCACAATGCCTTAGCAGTTTTTTTCCTGTGAATATAATGCATAAAAGGGGTCGATTAGTCGGCCTAATATCACTCATTTACACATATAATCACCATGGATCCACAAGGATACTAGTGTTACCAAAAGATAACAAGATTAACTTGTCTATCCTCAGAAAGGTACTTATCCAACTTTTATCCTCAAATGGGATAAATAAAGTTGCAGCTCTCGTTGCCAAATCCAAAAAAAATTTCCTATAAAATTTTCGGGTATTTTTCCATCTAAATCCGTTGTCTTGTCACATGTTTGGCCTTCGAAGTTGTTCTGATCCATCTGCAAGAGAAATATTTCAAAAAAAAATATTATCAATAGATTGAAGAAATTAAGAAACACAAATGAGTAAAAAATTCAATGTAAACGTTTGAAAAGAAACAATGATATAGAGCAAGATATTATACTTATGATCGTTTAAGGACTGATATGATTATGAAGAAAAAATAATGTGATTTAATTTATAGGGCAATTATCTCAGGTAAAAGCTTTTATTAGAAGATATATTTAAAAGAGGTGTAAAATACTTTAAGAAAGTGTATATGACAAATCTGCGTATATCCGGTATATTTGGGATTTCAATATATATTGTTACAAATTAGTTACTTATGTGTGAGCGAATAACGGTTGTATTCTCAAATCATACTATGATTGGCGGTTACAAAAACAAAATCAATTTATTTAGTAAACTAATTTAATAGGTTCGGAAAATTTTAAATTTCATATAGAAAGTCAATATATCCTTTTACAGTGAGCATCATTTTTTTTTAAAAAGCATTAACGAAAAATACATAAAACACTAAAATTAAACTATATGATTATACTGTCTGTTAGATCAGAAGGTAAGTTTTATAGTATAGTTAGCAATTTTAATAGTATTTTAATAGTATTTTTGTATGTGTGTGATAATATTGTGTCATAGGTTGTAAATATGAAAATAGTATCAAACTAAGTGGCTAACTCAATCAAAATAAAAAATTTCTATTGTACCTTACATTGAACTAACCCTTAATTGAAATATACTGGTTGTGTTGTATGAAAGACCAATGAAGATTTTTATACGAATAATATAAACGATCAATGGAGATTACAAAATGATGATCTTGTACGAACGATTTATTAGTAAAGGTAGTCCAAATACACACCATCGTCGACAAGTAACTTTTTATGATAAATAAAAATAAGAACTGGAAGAATACCAATGGAAAATACATGAAAATCATAATAATTGAGGGATTTAGAACAAATAATTAACGAAAAATAAATTAGAAGGGCGGAGTACTAACTTCATAATCCATTCCTTCTCATTCGTTTCGTATAGGGGTGTTCAATCCGGATATCGGTTCGGTTTCGGTTCGGTTTTTTTCGGTTTTCGGTATTTCGGTTAGTAAAATATAACTACCATTCTAAATCCATATTTACTTCGGTTCGGTTTGGTTTATATACCGTCGGTTTTCGGTTTATTCGGTTTTATACCAAAAAATATAATTATTTTGTTTGAGATCATATTATATGAATTTTAGAGTCATATTGTCAATACAGTCATTTATTAAAAATATATTACATGTTCAAATAAATGAACAAAAAAGTAAAAATGCCTCTACCATCAAATAAAATAATCAAATATATAACTAAAATCAAAGCTTGAAATTTTGAAAATAAAAATATGAAACAAAATAGAAACATGAAAGAAAAGTTTTCCCACTCTTCCATATTTAGTGTTCGTTAAAGTTATACTTTTTCAATTGAAAATTTTCCATTAATTATTGTCCATCAAATTTATAATCTTCATATTAATTTAGTGAAGACTAAAATAAATCAAAAAGATAAAAAAAAAGACTTAGAAAATAAGATGTATGAATTGCGATGTATTGTTATTTAGTTATAGTTCAAACGTTTTACAAATTAAGGTTTTTTATTACTATAAAATTATGGTAATAGTTATTAACACAAATTTAACTTATGTAACAAATAGATTTTCATGTATTGTTATAAAATAGATACATATTTACATGTTTCTACTTTTAATCGGTTTTGTTCGGTTTATTCGGTTTAATCGGTTATATACCAAACCATATCCAAATCCTACGGTTTTTATAAAATTATATCCATTCGGTTTATATGGTATATACCAAAACCAAACCATATTGTCTATTTCGGTTCGGTTCGGTTCGGTACGGTTCGGTTTTACCATATTGAACAGCCCTAGTTTCGTATCCATTGTACTCAAGATTAATCTGTGTTAGCATGGAATGCTTAGTGCATGAATTATAGAATGAACAATAACCAAGGGAATTAGACCAAATAGTAACAGAAATAAATTAGAAAGTCAGAGTATTAACTTCATTATCCATTGCCTCCTCAATCATTTCGTATCCATCGTACTCAAGATTAATATGTTTTAGCAAGGAATGATTAGTGCAAGAATGATAGAATACATAATAATTGTGGGAATTAGATCAATGTTAAAGGTCAATTTAGTAAACAGCAAGAGTACTCACTGCATTATTTGATATGTTTCTCATTCAGTATAGAACAAACATATAAATATTAAACATATACATACCAAATAACTCACTTTATTATCCATTACCTTTCCACTTGTTTGGTATTCAGCGTAGACGATCAAAATTATTCATATGCATTCATATGCATTAGATATGAATGATTAGCATACAAATGAATAGAAATAAAATACAGAGAGCAATTAGAAAAAGGATCTTGATTAAAAAAAAAAAAAAAAAAAGGATCTTGATTGATTGTAACAAACAAATGTACTATATTAGGAAAGAACCCCAATTCATTATATTGGAAAGATTAAGAAGGTGAAACTTACTCGAAAAGAATCAGTTAATAATTTTAAATTAAATTTAACGAATTTCAAATCCATTATAGGAATATTCGTGTATATCATTCCGTATGTGCTGAATTTTCTTCTTTAAAAGATTTAATCGACTGATTTTTTGAAACAATATCAAAACAGAATTTAAAATTATACGTGTTATCAGTCAACCAAAAAATATATAGACGACATAATATACGGCTCGCATGGAACACGAAACCCCAAACTCTAAACCCTACACCCTAAACAGCATAAAATGGATACTGTCCAAAATCATAAACCTGTTTATATGTTCAAATTTAATATAAACACTAGATCTTGATCCGCGCTTTGCAAGCGCAGAATATTGTATGATGATTTTGTTTACTAATAACTTAACAAATACTTTGTTAATTTTTAAGTTATATATTTAAATCAGTGATTTTAAATTCGTACCAAACCCGCAGTCAAACCGGTTAATCTGGTGATCCGATAATTTGATTTAGGTTTTTAAAAATATCCACATTTTAAAATAAATCAACAAACTCGAGACTAACCAATTGAACAGATGGATGACCAATATTTAATCCAATTTGATTTAAATTTTTATAATTTCATAATTTCTCACCTTTTAATCCAAAATTTTAAGTTCATTATTTTGTAATTTTGTGAAATTATGACGTTTCTACAAAATTTTGATAGAGAAAATGATTGATATAAAATAATTAAGAACTATAAATATGTCTTGATAATATTACTCCTTTTTATATTGTTTGGTTAATTTTATTATAATTGTTTTCTGTACTTTATTTTGTTAATAATTTGGTTTATATTATAATCAGTTTAAATTTGTTATTAACAATTAGTGTTAAGTATTTTGCTTTAGATAACATATTTTAAATATTTTGAATATTATTTTTGTTATTATATTTATCGTACAATGTATAACATTTATATATACTTTATGTAATGGGTATTATTGAATTATTATGTTACTTAAATAAATGATATAACCATTTTTTAGGAAATATAAATAATATAATCCGTTACTTGAGTTGAAATGTTTTAGTAGTATTTAAACCTGTAAAAATATGTTCTATTTATTTTCGGTTTTTATAAATTTTTTAATTTTAAATTATTTAATATATCTAAATAATGTGAAAAAAAATTGTTAGAAATTATTAAAAAGATGAGATATAATATTTTATATTGTTTGGACAAAAAATTAATTATAGTGTTGTTTGGAAACATGCATAGTAGTTTAAAGAAATGAATATATTGTTTGGAAACAAGGGTAGTAGTATAAAGAAATGAATATTAGTGATCTAATGTAGGTTTAAATATTAAGTAGAAAAATGTATTTAATTTAAAAACTTACAAAATAAAGGTTAGTCCAACACAATTTTTTTTAATAAGATAGATATATGTTTCACAGTAGATTCACATAGTATGTAGTGTTTTGTAACCAACTATTTTTGTATGTACAATAAGGTTTAAAATATATGATTCGAAACAATTCAATATAGGTACCAAACCGAGACTAGAGGATACTAACTGAGAGAGGTTTGATTAGCATAACGTAACCAGAGAATATATTAAAGAGAAACCGAGATTGATTTAAAGCGGTAATTGAAAACAGTTTAGAGAAGGTAATCACGCAAAATTAAAAACGGTTTAACATTGAGCCAATCAAAAAGCCACGTCACCATTGTGAAATAGGAAGCCAATCAAATTATAACGTTTTCATTTAAGGGTGTTCTCAAATAATAATATGATAGTAATGACTCATATATCTCCATTAAAGTAGTTTTTCTTTATACAAATATATTTTCTCGCAAGATTTTTAAAATATGATAATACCTAATAACTCATATTTCACATTAATAAAAAAGTAACCAAAATATAATTACAGGTATAAAAAATTCTACATCAACTTATATATATATATATAATATGTTCTATAAATGTATATATATATATATATGTATATAATTAAATTAATTGAAAGTGTGCCTTAACAAACACTAAACTAAAGCGGTGCTAATCATATAAAAATGATAGCTAAATTATTAAAATTTTATTTAAATTTATCAATTCATTAAGGTAATTAGCGAATTTAGTTTTACCAGTTTAATTTATTTAGCTAAAACAAACAATCCACAAACTATTTGTGAATTGATTTGATTATGTTTCATCACTATATTCATTCTCAACTCAAAAAATGACATGACTTTTAAAAGTATGACATGACTTTTGAAAAATATGACATGAAATTACTTAATTGTGACATGTACAAATTTATTTTATAAATATTCATTTTTACAGGATTTTTAAAATGTTGTAATGAAAATATTTCTTGTATCACCACTAAATTGAGAAAAAAAATATTTTATGATTTTAAAATATATTAATTACTAATTATTCATACATCATCATTAAAGTAAATAAATATGTATATACCACTTTAATAATAAATTAAACTAAATAAAAATATAGAAAATTTATACATTAATTTGTACATCACAAACATATAAATCATATGCTATAAAAATATATGTATATTATTAAAGTTAATTGTAGATGTACGTTAACAAATACAAAACTAAAACAATGCAAATCAAATATATTTTTGTTAAGAGCTAATGATTAAATTTTTATTTAAATTATTTTTTTCAATAATTTAATTAAAAATTAATTTAATTTTTACTAGTTTAATGTATTTTAAGTAAAACATACAAAAATCTAAAAGTTATTATAATATAATATTTTACGAGTGAAATTTAATTTTAATTAAGCTTCAATTAAATTACAAGTACATTATATAAGATAATAAAATATTAATTATATTTTATTTAATAAATATTTATCTAAATATATCGTATACCTTAATTTCAAATATAAAAAATACATATATTAAGTTTATAAATTATTTTCTCAAACCGGTGAAAATAAAATATAAAAATAATTAGGTTAAAATGTAAAACACAAATATATTTCAAAATAAAATAATATTATATTTAAAATAATTATTTCTGCATACGATGTAGAAAAACTCCTAATATATGTATCTATATATTTAGAAGGGAAAATATAAGTGAGCTGAAGTGGATGTTTTCTATAGTAATATTTGCAGTTAGAAATAGCAATGTATTTTGGAGCTTTGAACAATTATTTGAAACAGTTCAATGGGACATTCACTTTGTCGGGACCTCTAATTATTTAAAAAATAATAATATATAATTATGTATAAGAAGTTAAACTCAAATAAAATAAAAAGGAAAAGAAAATTCAGTTACTAATTAGATTGTGAGCTATTATAATCTACATATGAATATATTTAATATCAAAACTGAAATAAAATATACGTTTTTTTTTTAATTGGGGGATCCGGTGGACCGAAGCCCAACTGACTAGTCCCATAGAGCTTGTCCACTGATGCTAGACAGATCTGGTTGCTTGTACTGTGAATTAGATATTTATATCGTCTGTCAACACAACACAGGTGGATAAATCTGAGTTGGTAAGTATCACTATTTTGCAATCCGGAGTGCTTAATTAGCACCTTTCTAATCCTGATGTACGTATTTAATCAGGTTCATTAATTTTATTTGTTAAGAAATAAAAAATAAGATTTTGGTATTAGAAAATTGATAAAAAAACTTTTTATAAATAATTGAATAAGACCTCTGATATTTCAGGACTGTCATGGTACTAGCAGTTTAGAAAATTTGTCGTATGTAAGGAAAATACTACGTCGTAGTCTCGTGTATATATCTTTATATATAAAGAAGGCTTTGCTTCCCTCCCAGCCTATCCACGTCAGCGTCCAGCGCACAAATTCGATTCACGAGCGTCTGACACGTGTCACGCTTTAATGAAACGCATACTTTGTAATTCGTTTTCCTCCGGGCATCCGTTTGGGCTTTGTAATACGTTTTGAATTTAAAGCCCATAGACCAACGAATTTGGTAGGAACCCTAATCCGGGTTGGAGCGCATCTTTGTGTTCTTCGCTTCCGGGTTGAAAGGGACGATTCAGATTTCTGTAACGCTATGTGTTGTGATTTTCCGTCTTAAATCCTCTTAATTCGCAAGCCCACTACGAGACCTTTCGATTGCGTTGTTCGTCGGCGAAATCGTGTATAAATTCTCTCTTATGCTAATCGCGATATCCACATCTCTCTTCTACACATCTCAGTCATATTCATATCTATGTGCTCATCTCTGTTAATGGCTAACTCGCGTGCTTTTTCCGATCTGAAATCTGGGCAGTGCTCATCCGTTGTAGAGGCCAGACTGCTTCGATTCTGGGAGGCTAGGAATGTTAAGTGTGGTGGGGAGATTAAGTGGATGGATTTGCTCATGGTGGATGTTAAGGTGAGTGATTTTTCCTGTTCTCTTCTTTGTATCAATCGTTCTGGGTTAATACTAACAGTGCCGTTATTATTCCTCTGTGAGCACTAGGCTGTCTATGTGGTTGATATTGTTCGGTGAACCTGACCGTGTCCTACTTTTAAAAATTTCCTTAGTTTTTTTTATTTTGTTGCTAGAAAAATAAAATCTTGCTGGTCCCATCTATTACTCTGTGCGGACTGTAACGTGATTGTTAATATATAAATAGATTTCGGTTTAGTATTGATCCGGTTGTTTGGTAAAGATTTTGGTTTCCTGTTATGTAGAGTCGGTACTGATAATCTGTTAAAATTTACACCGTTGATTCACACTGATAGATTCCTAACTATGTTTCAGGCAACCATGATGCAAGTGACGATCAGTTCAAGCCGTCTCCCACAATACCGGGAGAGACTCATTGTCGGAACAATGTTTTCCGTGTCCGGTTTTGATGTCTCTAGATGTGCACAGAGCTTCCGGCTCACGGAGTCTTCTCTGTTGATCAGGTTCAACGAGAACACCACTTTTGAGGAGATAACTGATCATGTATCCCCCTTGCCCGAGGAAGCATTTCGGTTTCGTAACCAGTCTGAGATGATTGGTTTAGCCAAAACAAACACTCAATTTCCAGGTACATTGCTCCCAGTTGACACGTACCTCTTATATTGTTGGACTTCTGTGTGTAAAGAGTATGGTCTGTTTATATTTGTAAGAAAGTGATATATATCTCATACTTTATGTGGACGTCATAGGTGAAATACTTGGTGTGAAAATAGACTCAAGACATACAGCCATTGAGTTATTGACGTTTCTTACACTGACTGAAAACATGGATTACAAATTTTACTCTGTTTATAGACGCTTTCTTCTGTTTTGCAATTTACATTTAAAACATGGTTTACAAATTTTACTCTGTTTATAGACGCTTTCCTCTGTTTTGCAATTTACATTTCGTAGACCAACGACTCTGTCGGCTAATAAAGTAAACCAACTCCCGGTTTGATGAAACCATCATAAAGACACAAACCCAAAGTCTACTAAACGTTTACATACACATAGCCCAAATCACATATTCTATGTGCTTCAAATACTTTAATATATCGGTGGAATTAACCATACTACCTTATTGATACAACAATAAAAATATATATGTTTTAAATGAAATTTTATTCAACAATAAAATAGTTTTAGTTAAAATGAATAAGTTGTTTTTTAATATCACATAAATTATTAGTTTAAAAGAAAATATGGAAAACAACTTAATACATGAAAAAAAAAAATTAACTAAGAGAAAGTAACTTTGCTCTACTAACTCTAATTCTAAAATTTAAAAACCTATGTGACTTACTGGTGTATTTAAACAAAAATAACATCAAAAGAAAGTAAATAATTATATTTTAAAATTTTTATAAAAATTAGAAAATTTTATAATTTATAAAATGAAGAATAAAGTACATAGATAAAATTGTTGTAAAACAATTATGATCCTTATTTCCATTTTAAATTAAAATTAAAATAAAATTTAACATATTAATAAATTACGATGCCTATGTATTTAACTATTTATTCATCAACTCCTGTGGATCAGTTTCAAATTTCCCCCCCATAGCTGGTACGTAACATAACAAATAAAAATAATAGTAATAATATTAATACAGAACACAAAGTAACTAATTACTACATCCATAATATTGCTAGGTGGTAAAAAAACCCCGCTACTTCTGATAGAAATATATATATATATATACAATTAATTTATACAATATAGTTTCAGAATCTTATATATGTATTCCAAAAAAATCATATCAAAGAGCAATATCAACTATCCCTAATATCAAGCATTCAACCGATAAATATGCAAACAGAAGCTACGCAATTAATGCTGATTGCAATGATGCAACTCAAAAACTCATTGCGGTATAAAGTTACACCTAATACCCTACGTTGCACGGAAGCTTCATCGGACGTCCGCTTCCCGCTTCGGAACAGGAATCGGATATCCATTTGGGTTCGGATATTACCCGTTCGGGTTCGGATATCCAATCTCTCCTAATTCAATACCCGTTCGGATATTTTGCTACTTCGGTTCGGATTTCGGTTCGGGTTTTTCGGATCGGGTTCGGGTGCCACTTCGGATTTCGGGTAAAATGTCCACCCCTACCTTGTGGAAGCTTGCGGAATCTCGCTTCCAAAACGTTTCTAAAATATTCTCTTTAAAAACATGTTGGAAGCTTATGATTCCGTTTTGGAATCACGCTTCTATTTTTTTTTTAAATACAATGTATATCAATAAAATATAAAACCATAGTTTTAATCTATATAAAATAAAAAAATAATAGTAATGAATATTGAATTATAAATATATAAATATCAAAAATAATACTATAAATTATCTTTATGCATTGAGATTTTTTATTAAAGCTATAGCACATATTGAAACATATTGTGTCAATTATTTATGAAGTATTAAAAATAACTAATATAATATTTTTTGTAAACATAATTTATGTGTATTTTTACAGTTTTAATATAAAATCATTTCAAAATTATTATAAATGAATAAATGTTTTATTTCAAATTTAAATCATATAATTTTAGTCCTAATTTTAAAAAAATTTTACATATACATATATATATATATATATATATATTTATATATGGATATACGCTTCCAACACGTACCCGCTTCCTAATATTTTAAAAAATCTCGCTTCTGCGCTTCCTTACGCTTCCGCTTCCACGTACCCGCTTCCGTTTCCATGTAACATAGCTAATACCTACTGCACACGTATATCACACAATCAACCACAAAACAAAAAACAAAAAAAAAAACAAAAGAAACACAAAGAAATGAATCTCTCTCCCGATCTCCCAGCCGCATCATCTCATCAGGATTCAAACGACGTCACCAATGCTATGGACTCTGAGACAGAGGTAAACCAAAGCGAGAACAGCTCAGATGAAGACACATCTGACAGATCAGTATATCACCAGCATCCTATTTCAAAAACCTTTAACCTACAATATAATACTTTGCATCCGAACCACTGAGGATGGCGATTGAACACAAAGAGTTAATAGAGCTGTGCTTGGAACACCATAACCCTGAAGCACTCTATATTGAAGGTATAAATCAATATTTCTTCCATAACAACCCAAGCAAAGCACTAGATTATCTACGACAATCAGCTAAGGAAAACATGATAAGGGTACGTACCTTTATGGTTTATTACTGCTGTGCAATGGAAACTTGAATCAGGGGAAAAAGATTTTAGACACCCTAAAATGGGAACAAACGTTAACTACATTCAACAGCTACCGGAGAAAGATCAAAAAAGTACTCAGTGATTACAGAATTACTCTGGATGACATGTATCTAACCAACATGGACAGGTTCAAACCCCCAAGAAGCTGCGATCTCCACAAAAAGAAACATCTGTGCAAGAAATGTACTACTTTCTAAGAGTTCAGATGTTTGTGGATTATATTGCTTATAGATAGCAAATTATAATGTTACAAAAAAAAAAGATAGCAAATTATATTATTATTTGCTTTTCTTTTTCTTTTTTTTCGAGACGTGAGGCAGTTATTATATGTTCAGAATTACGTAATTTCGAATTTCGTGTATTTACCAAATACTTAAAAATATATCAAACTCAAATACATGCCTCTCTCTAACAAATGTAAAAATATGAAACATAAAAACAACCAATGTTTATTATACATATACTTTATCTGTTTAAATTATTTTATAATCCACATCCCGCCCGTAGGACGGACCGATCCTAGTATATATATATATATATATATATATATGTATATTATTGTTTGGAGATGGCAACATTCGGTGGGACGATAGACGCATGAATGGTAGTAGAGGCCATAAAGTCAGAAACCTAACTTTTGGACCGACCAAAACTTTCACTTCATCCCAGACTCAACCAGAAAAAAACAATGAGATCTTATCAAAAACACGATTAAATTTGGGTGAACGCAAACCGAATATTTGGTATTTTCATATATTGGTACTCGACTTGGCTTGTACGGGTAGTAAATTTTTTTTACTTATATTTGTTTGTTAAAAACAAATATTTGCAGTTTCTAAATAATTACTAAAAATGATAGATTTTCAAATTACTTGTCTTATTTTATTATTTGTTACTTATAAATTATTTGCAATTTATTTGATAATATTTATAAATTAGTTGAGCATACATTATGATTTAAAGCTAAATAACTTTATTGTATATAAAGAATAGTTCATTATTTTTTCTATGTTTTAGTTAATTTGGAAAATATAATATATAAGAAAGAAAACTCTAAGAGGATTTTATATATATATATATATCACTTATGTTTGATTTACATATAAAAAGTAGAAATATAAACAAGTTATTTTATTATGATTTAAATTTTTTTTTTTGTTCATTAATAAAAACGAGTAATAAGCCAAGCAACGCCAAATAGTTAATTTTATTTTTATATTTATCTTGTAATTGCAAGTAATTTAAATAAATTACTTGATATTCGAGTTGATCAGACCAAATACTCAACTTAACAGGTCAAGTACCGATCAAGTAGTACTAGTGAATACGAGACAAGTAACGAGTAATTGTGTCCACTCCTACTTTCACCTTTTCCTAAGCTCACTAAATACCATATTAGACCTTAAATCGCTCCTCGTTAATTAGACTCAAAACTAAACAATATATTATTTCTTCTTTTGTTTTCTCGGCCTTCTGGTCAATCATGCTTTAATTCCAATCGCGGTCCTAGCAATTCTATAGTCTCATGAACACACCCCACAATATTTGGAATTTTGAAAACAACATAACGACCAAATTTCAAATTCCAATAAAAGTTGAGTTTAAGTTCGTTTCCCATCAGCCAAGACGTCTAAAATCCATCAAAATATATATCCAGTTTTGAATAATCAAAAAAAAATATTTTGTCATTTGAAGATTCGTTTTTTTTTTCTTTTGCTTTCTGTTACGATATTTCTTTCAAATCCTACTATATATTAATTGAAAAGTCACTTAAGCGATTTTTGCTTATGTGTCATTCATAGGTGAAGTTTAGAATTAATTCTCTTAATTTGATTGGTTGTTGGTATTTGAATTTTCATTTATTTAATTAAAGTTTTAAAATGGAAACTAATCCTAGAACTACCAAATTTAATCTATATTACCATACAAACAATTAAACATTTTAAAGTTAGAAGAATTAACATAATTGTATAGAAACAATTAAATATAATAGATTACATTATAGAAATTTAATATATCCTACTATATATTAATTGAGAAGTTACTTAAATGATTTTTTCTTATGTGTCATTCATAGGTGAAGTTTAGAATTAATTCTCTTAATTTGATTGGTTGTTGGTATTTGAATTTTCATTTATTTAATTAAAGTTCTAAAATGGAAACTAATCCTAGAACTACCAAATCTAATATATATTACCATACAAACAATTAATTATTTTAAAGTTAGAAGAATTAACATAATTTTATAGAAACAATTAAATATAATAGATTACATTATAGAAAATTAATATATACATATAAATACATATGGTACGATATAAATTATTTTAACATATTTAAATTAATAGTGGATACAATAAATTGTAGATTACAAAAAAATAATTAACCTCAACCTAATAATATTTTTTATACTCACTATATATATATATTTTCTAAAATGTGTCCAATGGTTGCAAAATAGTGAAATATACAATTTTAAAAATATTCAGTCATTTTTCAGTGACAAATATTGATTGTATAGTCGAGTTATTACTTTCAGAAATAATTAAAGTATTTGTATATTTAAAAACAGAAAATATATAGTAAGTATTTTACAATAATATTAATAAATGAAAATATTTATTGTAATATAAAACTGAAATATTGTAACGTTATACTAATACAAGACTAAAGTTAATATACTCTATTATATAATTCTTATAGCTTTGATTATAATAAAATTATATTGTAAATTCGTTAAAATAATATTAATCAATAAAATTTTTTATGATAATATAAATTGAAAATCAGAAACAATATATTAATACGGGACTAGAGTTAAAACTCTATTGATATTTTTTTGATTATAAAAAAATTGACATGCTTATTTTGTAATAGAAAAAAATAAAGGATACATGCATATATAAAACATTAGTGAAGAATAATAAAACTTCTTTGTTGTATTCTTTGTTATTTTATACTTCTACGTACTTAATGTTTTATATGTTTGCCGAAATACATGTGGAAAATGTAGTACTGTAACTGTTAATTAATTATTTGTAACTATTTTACTTCTAAATAAAATAAAGTGGTAGAAAAAATAATGTAAAAAAATAATGTGTTATAAAATAACTTCTTGTTTATTAATATTTGTTTTTTATTAATGAAAAATTATGTCATAAAAAACTTTTGAAAACTTGTAATAAAATTTATAGAATTAACACTATATCTCATTAATCTTCTAAGATTATACAATATCAAGACTTTGATTTTCAAACTAATTAAAATAAAAAGGTTACTTTTAATAGTTATTTTTATTATTCAAAATTATAAAATTATAAACACAATATATAATTTTCATAAATATTTACACCCGCGAAATCGTGGAAAACCACCTAGTTCAGTTTAAAAACGATTTTGGGTCTTTCTTTTTCATCTATTTCTTCTCCCTGATAAAATATGTATATGGTGAAGAGTAAAACTGAATTAATTGATACGTGATTGCTATTAATGTCACATTGGTTAGATACAACGAATAAACATCCATCCTAGTCGTACGGATTCATATTCTTGCATTGCAGGCAATATGTTTTGTTGCATTTGTTTAGTTAGTTCATGTATATATAGTGATTTATGGATGAGATAACCAACATAAAAGAATTAGCTACTTTCAAGTTGTAAGGAAATAATTAAATTCACCGTGTCTCGAGGTCGAGGGGGCCTCCAAATGAGTGATAAACAAACTACGAACCTAATCATGTTACACATTCAATTCAACGCTCTAATATTTATAGTTACAAGTGTACCGGGAAATTATATTTCCGAATCAAGGAGCAGATTAGTTTTTTTTTTCTCTATAAAATAACATGATTTTTATGCACTATATATTTAGGTGTATAAGGGTCTCGAAAAGGAACTCTTACGTACTCAGCATGTATTCTAGTTACAATACTTTTTAATGTTTTTGGTACACAATACTTTTTAATGTTTGAATCTAAAGTAATTCAAATTTATTATTATTTTTAAATCATAAAAGCATATAACATAAATTTAATTTTTTTAATTTAATTTAATCTATTTCACAAAAAAAAACAAGTTTTGTAAAATTGGTTTGAGATATTTCTAAATGTGAGAATGTACTTGTGTTTATTACCGAAGAAATTACCACACACAAAAAAATACATACATTGAAACTTCTATAAATTAATAATGTTGAGACTACACCAAAACTATATTTTTATTAATTTATAGAAGAAATATTAATTTATCGATATATTAATTGAATAAAAATTTAATTTGGGATTTAAAATTATATTATTTTATAAAGATTTATATTAAATTTATAAATTATTAATTTAAAAAGGTTATATTGTATTCGTAAAACTGCTTGCGCTATATGATATTTTGATTATATGTTTCAGGCGCTACGCTATCATCCGCTCAGAGCATAGCTTTGTGAACATCGATTGATATTATAATCAAAGGCCACTGCATGTGCCATTTAACTTCAATGCACGTTAATTTTATTGTTACTCTTTGGATTCATTAAACCTTATTAAATAAACGTGCCCACATATTCAAAAAGGAATCTTTCGGTATTCATTTATAAATACCACTGTTCTAAAACGCATTAAGCGTTTATTACGCTTTAGATGACTGTATAGCGTTTAACCGTATAGGTAAACGTCTAAACGAGGTATATACGGATATATACTTTTATATATTTCGTATAAAATTAATATATAGCATTATTTTTGAAAAATTTAACGTAGTATATTTTAAATCCAATTTTATGTATAAATATATAGTTTAACATATATAAACAGTTTTAAATATATAAAAATAATAAATTTAAAATGATTTTGCAACAATTATACTAATATCTACAATCATATATACACATAAAATAAATGAAAGTTCCTAGTCTAGTTGCATAACATATATTAATACATATAATATCATTCATATATACATTTGTGTTGTAGGAATACGACTAAAACAATACAAATAACTGAAAGTCAATCTTAATATCATTCAGAACTCTGGATAAAATAAAAGGGTTTTTAGACTTTTACTACGATACATGTCTAAGTAAGTTTATTTTGATCAACTAGTTTTTTAATCAAAACTGAAACCAATAATTTGGTAATAACCAAAAGTGAAACGGAGCCGATAAAATAAGTGACTATTTCAAATAATTTCGATGGAAACATTTTTTTAACTTAAAAGGAAACATTTTTTCTCATAAACAAAGCTATAGCATAGAGAAACATAAACCACAAATAAAACACCTTGTTTTTTAAATAAGAAAACAGCTTGTTTAAAAGCATTTCCATTGGAAGATACTAACGAGTATTTAACTAATAATAAAAGAAAATAGAAAAGTAAAAGAGACGTTTTGAAAAAAAAAGTAAGAGAGACGAGAGAAGAATATCTTCAAAAAAATTGAGAATTTTTTGCGATATGTGTGCATATATGTGTTCTAAATTTGTTTTAGCTAGATATTATATTATAATCACATACCTATTTTTATTAAAATACTAATACTATTAAGTTCGGATACTAAGTTGAGAAATTTTGCCAATGAAAGTGTACTCTAACTAAGTTTTTTTTTTTAACTAAGTGTTACATGTTGCTAATTTTTTTGTATAATTTAATTATAATATGTAATAGGTACATAATACATTTGTTTCAGAGTTACATCTACTATGTTTTCTTAACTTCATGACATTTTCATTTTTTTGACAAAAACTTCATGACATTTTCAATGTTAATACAAGTTCTTAAACATCTAATATGGATAAATATATAGTTTTTGTTCTATTCTGAAATTTTTAGTTAGCACTGCCAAAATTGATTGGTGAACTAGTAAAATGATAGAAACTATGAAAACAAGTTATATGGAAAATATAAAGATGTTGAAGACGTTTCTGCAGTTCAGAGATCATTCATGTACCACATACGGAGAATCAAAAGGCGGATAGTCTAGTATGGAGTGCAAGAAAACAATCGTCTTTCGTCGTTCATATGGATACAGAGCTACCAGTTTGGTTCACAGAGTCGAGTCTGTTTGTTTGATGATAAAAAAAATGAAAACAAGTTATATAAAATCTATTTTTTCTAATACTTTAGATCACAACTCGTGAGTCCATTAGCCTACTAGATTTATATATATATATATATATATCAATATATGTTATGCAACTAGACTAGGAACTTCCCATTAAATGTAACAGTAAAATCAATCATATGAAAAAAAGATTGTGAAAGTATACAATGTTGAATTGTTGTATGTGGCGTTCCATGAGTTTAGTTTCCTATGTGCCAATGAAAGTTATATTTTGTTATAGCTGTCTAAATGTCAAGGAATATATGATGAAAGAAAACGAATTAAGTGGAAAATACAACAAAGAAATAAATAAAAAGAGAAGAAAATAGTTAATAAGGATGGAAGTGGAGAAAGAGAGAAGACATGTGGAGATCACATGGGATACTCTGCGTTTACTCTGCCCACCTCAAACTCTTAATCCATTGGTCCTGTAAACAAAGACACATTTACCCATCTTTGGCTCCCACATTTTTATCACCTAACCATTTGTCAATTTGCATCATCTTTCTATTTTTAGGATTTTATGTATGGTCGTTAGGTCATTGAAATTAAGAAATACGTTTCTAATTGTTAACGTAACCCTTAAAATAATTGTCCGGGTAGAAGTTAATGGGAAACAAATGATAGAACCTAATATTTTCAGTGTCAAAAGACTTTTAGAATTTACTAGAGTTTTTTTCCGGGCTACGCCCGGATTTTTTCATATATTTTAACTAAAATTAAATGATTATATAATTTTGTTATAATGTATAAATGTAAAAATATTATTTTCCTTATTTCAGTTACTTATCGCTAATTAGATAGATTTTAAAGTGTCTATATACACCAGCTCCATTTGCTAAAAAATCATGCAGAGTACTTTTCCTATTTGAACTACTCAAATAATCTTGATGGAAGCTATCAAAAGTTATAGAACAAAAAAAATAAACTATTTGAAAGGGAATATGATTCATTTTACCGAAGTGACAGGTTCGACCAATTAATTTTGGTTACTGACCAAAGACTTTCACATAATTGAAGACCTAGGTGAAGATTGGCTATGCTTTCTAAGTCTCTATGATTGAATTCTTTATTCAAGAACATGAGACTCACAATGTTTTCATGAACATAAAATTGGCTATGTTCTCTATGTTTGAAAATTAGATTATATATCTAAAACATAAGCATTTTAAGAACTTCTTCAAACACCAAACGTAATATATTTAATATATAATAGTTTTAAGCCATATAGAATTAAATTAATTATAGACGCATAAATAATTTAGTTACTTTGTTTTCATGTATTGTATAATATGTTATGTAAAGTAAATTTAGAATGAAAGTATGACCAGCAACATAAAACAACTTGAACAATATGTTCGTAGACAGAAGTCAAAGAACTATGAAAACCTAAAGTGATTCGAAAGTTATCAATTTGTTAAAAAATAAATTTCAGACCAAAAAAGAAACTAAAGAAACTAAAGGGAATTGATGTTAAAAACGAATACTATTTTTCGTGCACCTGAAAACGTACACAATTTACTGGTTCTTTTATCAAACTTTAAAGCCATGTGCTGAAAGCCTATAATAGAAACATCAAAATCACAAAACCTACGCTTCAAAAAGAGTTTTTAGTCCTAAGCAGTTAGAAAAATGTGTAACTACGTCCATATGGGGATTTCATCTTTACAAAGTGTACCAATTATGACAAACTTTAAAAATCTATCAGTTTCAACAAACAATCAGTTCTAAACTATATTACATGGAATCAAAAACGGATACGCGGAATTAGAATCGTAAAAGTTAGATTTTTTATAAAATTAGAGAGCGTGTATGTGTTGAAAGTGTATATCAAAAAAAACATAAAACATAAAAATAATTTTGTAAAACTTATGACTAAAATATATGATTCAAAATAAAAATACTTATTATTTTTATTCAATTTAATTGACTTCATATTTTAATTATAAAAATACTAACAGATTAAGCTTATAATAAGTATTAGCAATTTAATTATTTTTATAGTTCCCAAATATCTGTCACTATATATTTGAATATATATGCATTTTTATAAAAATTATAATGCATAAAGATTATTTATAGTATTAGTTTTGTTATTTGTATATTTTGTATTCTCTCTATTTTAATATTATTTATTTTAGATCTTATACAAAATAAAAATATAACTTTTTTTTATTTATGACACTAAGTTTTAAAAATGGAAGCGTGATTTGTAAAAAGAAGCGTAAGCTTCCAATTTGTTTTTAAAAGGGAAAATTATTGAAAACATTGTTAATTTTGATTGTTTGGATAGAGAAGAAAATATTTTATAAGATGCAAAATGATTGTGCAATATGCATATTCGCTTAACTATGAAAGGGACCATTTGGGATCCCCCAAAGTTTATTGTACCTAAAAATTGTTCTGTTTTTGAAATGCTTCGGTTTTCAGAAGTAATCTTGAAATTTCAGATTTCTTGCTACTTACGCTACTATCTAGGGTTGAAGGGTCGTTGAAGATGTTAAAGAAAACGAACCATGTATCATATGACAGATTTAACTGTTTGTAAACAAAGTAAACGAAAACCACAAAACAATGAGAAGACTAATACGACTCGCTTCACTTTCGGTCTTGAACAAACTCTCAAACAATGACAAAACTTAGTGAATAATCTCATCTGGAATCTGTCACTTTTCGGCGTTGATCATGTATTCATGTGAAATACAATTTATGAGGTAACGTTGAAAGTTTTGATCCCTCCAGCAAAGAGATCGACTCTTTGATAATCGGGCCAGTTTATAAGTACATGTGATCACTAAACTAATTTTCCTAACGAAGCCACATAAACATTTTGACATTCAACAAATAACGTATGCTAGATCACCTACTTACAATTGTTGCTTCTCAGCCGAGTAACTTTGCTGAGAAGAGTAACCAATTCACACGAAGGGAAACAAAAACTGAAATTGATGAATAAGGAAACCAAAAAAATCAAAATTCAATGACTACTATTTTCCACCTATATTGCAAAAATAACAAAATAAATAGACAGCGAACCAAAGAGTTTGATTCTCGAAAATCCTTTCGGCTCACCTACTCCATATTCGATTCCACAAATGAATTGGTATCAAAAATTCAAATCGAGTGAATATAATAATTGAACATGCCAGACAAAAGTCTCCTTTATTAGCCTCTAGATATAAAGTCATGATAAGTTCATCCATTTGGATCAATACTCATGAAACAAAATATCTAAAATCTTGCTGGAGAACTTCCACTTCGAAGATGAGGACGAAACGTAGGTGTAAACCACGGTAATCCAGTTCAAACTTATCTGCATTAACGAAAGGATATTTGAACCTCAAAAAATATCGTCTGCCCATCAGATGAGACCGCAAGGTACATAACTTGGTAGGTGTGACCTGTGAGAGTTGCAATATGAACTCCCAAAAAGAGACAGGTTTAATTAGCCGCATATACTTAATGATGGAGTAATATACAGAGGCAAGGATGAGAGAAATTTGTGCGTGTTAACCAACTCGTATACGTTCAAAGACCAAGCTAGATTGCGTACCTGTCATATGCAACGACAAAGACGGCTATAACATTTGGTTATGCCAACGTAAAATCATGGAAATATATAATAAGAAATATACCTGATTAAAATATACCAGGAAAATTAAATGAGTATTTGTCGTAGTATTCCAAATATGTACGCATATATAAGGAGCCACCACAAAAAGCAAGAAGCCTGTTAACATGAGGAGAGCAAGCAATGACTGTAACCATTGCAGTGTGTTCAGTAATTCAAAGCTGGTTGTGTTCACTGTTGGTTCCATACAAAAAGCTGCAAACATTTATAATTCATGTTTACCCATGTTGGCAAAGCTCTCTATATTGTCATATGACCACATGAGTCCGTGACTGAGTGCCTGATTTTGACTTGTGTGCGCTTGGTATAGTCCATTTGTCCCCAACTTCAAAGTAACAAAAAAAAGGAATCCATCAAATAGGTCAGTTACACAGGGAAAATAAATGCAAAAGGGAAGATTTGCGCAAATGTTATATGTTTTTCAAACCTATATGTCATCTTTTAAAGACTCGTGGCATCCCGTAATCAAAACCAAAATCCAAGTGAGCAAAATAAGGGAAATTACCTTTGTGCCTGTGACCAATCAAAGATTAACTACCCCGATCTTACGCCCTTCTATCGATTGCTGCCATTGTCACGGCAGTGATGTTCTTGATGTCTAAAACAACAGAAATCGCTCCATACTTGATTTCATCATGAGATCTTGCTTACATTCATAAAAGACATTGTCAAGAAGATGTTCACCACTCTGCAATAGCCCGATACTGAGATCGTTCGGAAAGCCCTTGCGAAGAGTCTTCACTGCAAGAGATCATCGTCAAAGCAGCTGAGAGTGGATCAAAAGCTAAGATTGGCTCTTCGAGAACTGGATCAGGATACTTCTTCTCCGATATCATACTCAGGTATGTGATGATGACGCAGAGAAAACATTGTTCTGCACATGAAAAATCACTATCAGAATGAAAGACCACAAACCAAACAAAACAGAGCTCGAGATATAGATTTCTGTTTGATGTAACAGTAGAGGGTATGATTTAAAACGGAGGAGAACAGAAGTTAATGATTCAGATTGGTTGAGATAAAGTGAAGAAACGACGATTGAAGACAATCGAAGCGCCTGATACAATCACCGTTTACCTAGGAGAAGATTAGCTTTGGAAAGGTGGAGTTCACATGGGCCATGATTAATTATTAAAACAAAACAAAAAGCCCATTTCATATTGAGTCGACAAAAGATGTAGTGACATGGCAAAACATAAGTTTTCTATTGGCTAATTTTTTTTGAGGACGTGGACAGGCTATCTGATCAAGATATCTTACTTTTAGTATAGTATAGATATTTCAGACGAACATATCACTCCACTTGTTTTTGATATCACGTGGAAAACAATCGAGATAAGACGCATCAACCAAAATATAAGGAAAATGAGTATTCAATTACCTAATTAACAAAAACGTCAGCCAAAATATACGGGAAATGAGTATTCAATTGCCTAATTAAAAAAAGTCTACACGAAAGAAAGTATATCCTAGTTAGAGTTCTTCCAGCGACTTACGACCAGAGATACTAAAAATGGAACACTTACAAAAAGAACATAAAGTTACATTTTGATTACGGGTCTGATTGGTAATGGCTGTATCTTTAAAATTTTTGCTGTAGAAAAAAATCTGTAGACTTTTTGTTGTGGCTTTAGATTTTATTGCTGTAGAATTTTATGGAAAGCATTAAAAAATTGCTTTAGATATTTGACTCTGCAGAGCACTTGTACAGCTGTAGGTTATTTTAAGAGTTGTGGTTTCAAAAAAAATTTAAAGCTTGATTGCTCTGAATTTGGTGTTGTAGAAATAAATAGAATTGTAGACATCACTTACAGCAACTACCAATCGTTACATAAATCTATCTTGTTGCATTTTGATTAAATCTATCTTGCTAACACTTTTGACATATGTTATGTCTAATTTCTTGTTCTCGTTGGAGATATGTGAAAACTTAGCAGTACCATTGCACAATTTTGATAAAACTCAAATCCACCAAAAAAAAAAAATTCACTGGAAAAAATGGGAAAAACTTTGTTTACTAAGAGAGGAAAGCGGGATTGGTTTCCGTATGATCTATGAGTTCAACCTTGTTTTACAAGCAAAACAACTATAGAGGCTAGTTCAATACCCTGATTCGTTAGTGACTCGAATTTGAGGAAAGATACAACAAAATGAGTTCGTCTTTACGAATAATCTCTGTAAGCAGCTTATCTTATATGTGGACCAGTATTTCAGCGGCACGAAAGCTACTGCTATTGGAAATCAGATAGAAGATACATTTTGTATATGAGGTCAAGGTGTAGGAGAATCCTTGGATCCCTACAACACCACTAGGCCGGCTCGCCTTTAAGCCCCAGTTTTGCACCCGAACATGATAGTCAGCGACTTTATTAATCAGGAATTGAATGAATAAGATGTTGGATTACTGAATGATTATGTTAGCCATGTTGATATACCTTTGATAAGGAGTTTGGCCATAAGCTAAACTCATCGCCGTGATATATTTTGTTGGAACTACACTAGAAATGGCCGGTACACGGTTAAATCTGGATACTGGGTACCTTGGAACTTATTAAAGACTGAGGAAGAGAAGGAGGTACTGGAGCCATGTATAACTAAGCTTCAAGCCTTTGCTTGAACGATAAAAGCGCCTCAGAAGATATGTCATCTTATATGGAAATTGATAACATGTCATGTGGCAGTAACGAGGAATTTGATACAACGTAATATGAGATGCGATAACTATTGTCCAAAATGTGGAGAACCATAAGAATATGTTAGTTATGCCATCTATGAGTGCCCGTCAGCTTTACAAACTTGTTCCCTATCAGCGACACCAACGAGTCCATATATCTTTTCGGTATAAGAGAAAGAACAACACTGTCGAGCCAGAAATAAACATGGATCCTTTGTCTAATCTGGTATATTTGGAAGGCCCGAAATGACAAACTCTTTAGGGGGATAGACATGGATCCATTGGAGTTAGTTCATTATGCAGAGAGTAAGTGTCAAGCATGGTTCAATGCAAACGAGATGGTGCCACCAATTCCACAAGATCGTAGTATTGAGAAACCCCAATTCTTAAGCTTGGATAATATATGAATGATAGATGGATCATGGACATCCACAGCACAGCTCAGCGGGTGTGGATGGTTTGGATAGACTGCTTGGAGAAGGTTCAACTTATGAGGACTACAAAACTATATACGGCGAGAGTCTGCCTTGCATTCAGAAGTGGAAGCACTGCGATGGACGATGGAAAGTATGCTTCAAAATTCGACATGTCAAAGCTTTGGAACGGATTGTAAGGATTTGATCACCATGATTAAGGAGTTCATGCTTGGCCAAGCTTTGCAACAGAATTGGAGAGGATAGAGACTCTGCAGAATATGCTTCCCGGACTTCAAGATCATTCATATTCCACGAGCAAAAAATCAGATTGTAGACTCTTTAGCTAGAACTCAGAGGTCTTTCAATAGAGAGCTTTGTTTTATTGGTTGTTCTATTCTGGTCCGGTTCTCAGACCACCTCAAGTTTGATTAATCGAATAGCCGTTCGTTGTCAAAAACAGAAAGTTGCATTTTCTTAGAGTTTTCTTTAATCTCTTTCACTTAGTTATATTGTGACACCCGGCTCCCCGATTTCCAACCGAGGTTCCCGAGCACGGGGGTTAAGGACACATATGCCTCCACATTCGACATCTCTGTGTGTCCCGTTATTGGTCCCAAGAACTTCAGGTGTGTTTTCTTCGGTGCCATTGACACTTCGACTTACGGTTCAGCGAAAGGGAAGGGGAAAAAATGGGTGAGTAAAGAATACTCATTGAAGCGATTCTAGACCAGTCTTCCCCATGAGCCTCTATACTGCTCAATGCGAAACTAGAGTCGACTAGTCACTACACTCAATTAATGCAACTTATATAACTAGCTGCAATAGTTTCATTTCACGTAATCAAGCAATGCAATGATATCAGTCATCATTCAATACACATAATTCTATTTAAGAGTTCAATCATCCTAGAACTCTAGGACCTATACAGCTCAAGCGGTCCATACCACCCCTTTTTCTGCATCCCTATGGAGCTGCATGCTCTGGTATGCTCAACATCCGGTTCCTTGGATGCGGTCCACCCCTGCAGTGTATTATGACCCCTTCCCGCCAAGACTCAGTGTGACTCAATCTTCTGGCGTCTCTAAATTAACCCACCCTTTCCGGGTGGCTTACAGTTCATTCATTCATCTTTCCTTTTTCCTTACTCTTTTCTTTTTTCCTTTCATTTCCTTTTTCCTTATTCCTTACACTCATTCATTCTTTCCTTTTCTGATGCCACCCGTTCTCGGTGTCACACTCAATTCATTAAACAACCATTCATGAAGGTCCTACCACATCTAACCGGACCGATTAACATTATTCTATGATCCTATGTGTAATTCTTTCTATACATCCTTGCTTTCACAAACACTCAAGTCAAACAATCAGATCAGATAATCATATCAATATCACCACATCAACACAAAGCAGTCCATTGAAAGTCCTTTAACAATATGAGAGTTCTTATGCAATATGATCCATGCAGCTATCATCCTAGGATTTGTCATGATCTAACAACCTAATATCAATCAGGATCTAATCAATCCTATCTCCTCATTCAACAATATAAAGGAGCATGAGAAGAGATCTAGGTAGAACACTTTACCTTTGCTTAGATCTGGATCTGGAAACAGGAGACAAGAGAGATGAGATCTGGGAACAACAACACCACACGGCTACCACCACCACTCGCGCTTGCTCACAGCGAGGAGGGAGAATCGGCCGGGATAGAGAGAGAGAGAGAGAGAGAGAGAGAGAGAGAGAGAGAGAGAGCGAACACGAGGAGAGAGAGAGAGAGAGAGCGAACACGAGGAGAGAGAGAGAGAGAGATAGAGAGAGTCGACGGCTAAGGCTTACAGGTTCCGGGGCTTCTCTTTAGAGCTTCACTTCTAGGTTTCTGATGAGAGACAAGATGATGGAAGCTTATTTTTATAAGGAAAAAAGAAGGAGAACCGTAGGGTTTTCTTATTGTGTTGTAGAGAATCCATTTCCCTTTTAAAATTTAAATGGACCGGTTTTGGGGTGTTACATATATGATCATAACCTGATTGTTAAATATACTATGACTCGTCATAGTCCCTGTTCGAAAATGTGCCCTCCGCGACGGAAGCTCGCCGGAAAATCGTGTAGCGGCTGGTGGCCGTGGCGATTCGAGATGATTCAGTCAACTACTCGGAAAAAGTTAAAAGTTCATTATTTTGTAGATGTTAAGCTCGAAATCTCAATTCATGGTATAGATCTATCAATATTTTGATTAAAAGGAACAAGATTTGTAAGAAAAAGTGAAGAAATTATGAGAAAAAAAGAATGAACAGCCGTTGTAAACTCCTAAGTGATAGGTCAGGGACGAGGACAGTTTGGTAATTGTCACTTTCATTAGCCTAAAACTGAAAAATGGTTAAAAATTAACTTTGTGCTTTCGAATCTTCACCTCGTAATATATGCAAATGATACCGACTACTAGACCAAAGGCCACCATCGTTATTCTTGTACATATTTAATATAAAAATCTTCAAAATTATATAAAAGCTTCAAAATTCCTCCCCGATTACTTTCCGTATAATCTTCGATTTATCCATTCTGTTCTAGGTTTTTCCCGTCTATACGTGTTATGCCTAGCGTAATTTTGAACCTTGGTTATAGTATTAGATTTTAAGGAGAATTAGTGAAATAACTAAAAAAACAAAATTTGATAAACAACATTTATAGGTACATGTGTCTGCTTTTGTGCGAGAGATGGAGAGCATATAAAAAAAATATCTATAAATAGTGCAAAAATCAATAAAGATAAAACGAGACTGGGTGCCGTTCAAAAAAAAAAAAAAACGAGACTGGGTAAAACATAAATAGAAAGGGAGAGCCCATATAAAGTTGATGTAATAAGTGTTTTTTGTTTGTCGTTGTGCGTGGTCATGTGCGTAGTCATATCTACCAATGAAGCTTGAAAACGTCTACCGTACAACCATGGAGCTTAGAAAATATCTACTTATGGTTTGTGATCAGAAATAGCGTTTATATTTCACTATAAACCTATCAACCCGATCTTCCAAGTAAAAAACAGTCGAAGATCATGTTAAAAAAACAGTTGTGATTTTTGTATCATTAAAATCTATTAGCACTAGAAAGACCAATTTTATCTAGTTTTGTGCTTTTGTCGTCTACTTTGACACTATTGTTGGTTACATTTTATTATAGCATCTCTAAGTCTTCAAAGTATCTCCAACTTACCATTCTATTTTTTTATACTTTAAAATAGATTCTAAAAAAGAGTTAAGTTTCACCTATTTTATTTTGGAGTTAAAAATAGAATAATTAAAGAAATTATTATTCTGTTTGTGAAGTAATCTCATCTTTTACTGTATAACAGAATAAAAAATAAAATAAGATTTGAACATTTTTTACTCCAAACTTCATTTTAGAGTAACAAATGAAATATAGTTGGAGATGCTTACCGATTCATGTAAGATCTAACCCATTACAACAATTTTATAAATACATAATAGAACGTATGAGATTCCTTTTTTATTATTGTTATTACATTGTGATAAAAAAAATTAAAGTCGACAACAACCATGACACTAAAAACGACATTTTATATTATTATTCATCTCTATTATTTTTAATATCTAATCACAATACCAAATTTTCCATTAAAATGATATTTTATATTATTTATTTTAATATTTTTTACTAAATTATCATTTAAATTTAAGATGAAAATGATAAAATAAAGTTTAAAATTGTAATATGTTTCTAAAACTAACTTATCATATTCATATTTTATGTTTGTTTGTTAATTTGTTTTTGTAATTTTGTATTTATTTTTTCTGAATTAGTTTATGTGTTAATTTATTTGTTTTATGTAAAATATAATTGGTAACTAAATTATATAATTAGACAATGAAAATTATTTGAATACTATGACAGTTTTAGTTACAATCTGATCTACTGAAGATACTCTTTAATTATATTAATGAATGAAAATAAAAATAAAAATATTATTTTAATGTTTAGTGTTGTAAATATAATGTAAAATATATTTGTTTTAGTTAGAAATTTGAACTAGTAAATAATATTAATTTAGTTATATTATTAAATAAATATTTAGTGTGATAAATAGTATCATGTGTGATCAGTGGTGGATGCACTTGTAACAACTAGATAAGTGCCCCCACTCAAAATCTTATAACCCATGCTATTTTCTTGAAGTTCAAGATTATTGCCCCCATGATAAATTGTAATTTTTCTTACCCCATCGATTTTCGAATTTCAAATTGTGACCGAAAGAAAAATTAAACAGGCTCAATTCAATGGAATCTATTAATTGTAAATTATTTTTGCAAAACATTTAGACATTTAAACCTAATCACTTAGTTTCCTAATGCAAAAAATTCATTTGTCTTAATAGTTTCATTTAAATCTCATGTCTATTCAGTTATTTTTTCATGATATGATTAAAGATATTATTAGAGAGAAGATCCACATCGGAAATATGAAAGAGACTTGAGTAATATATATAAGAGACTTGGGTCAATCCACTAATTGCCAATTGGTTTTAAGTTGGAAGTCCAGAAAACTTGTCATGGTATCAGAGCGGGCCCAATACCATGGCCCATTAATTCGATCCGGACAGTGGCTCGATCATCTCATTAGCTGATGGGCCATAGAATGTTCAGTTCCACCGAGATCGCTAGAAAATAAAGCATGATTTTGGAGGGAGTATGATGGATTATGCGAGATTAATGGTTATACGCACCATTATCTCGAGGGAGGGTATTGGAGAAAAGATCCACATCAGAAATATGAAAGGGACTTGAGTAATATATAAGGGACTTGGATCAATCCACTAATTGCCAATTGGTTTTAAGTTGGAAGCTCATGAAACTTATTAAATTTATGTCTATATTAACACACAAAAAAATTAAAAATTAATATAATAATTTATAATTTATTTTTTAATAATTTATTTTTTTGCCTCGACTCCAAACTTTTTTTTACACCCGCATGATATGTGTGAATTATACAATACTAGATGTATGACTATTCACAAAACATCAAATTTAGTGGAATAATAGTTTTTTTTTTTTTGCAATCCCACTAAATTTGATGTTCCAGAATTCTGTTGGAGTTGACCTTACTACAGAAAATTATGAGCTGTAACGTAAACTTATTCATGGCCTATATCACCATCATGTAAAAATATACTAACTAAAAAATATAGTCCAATGAAATTGAATTCTTCACTGTGACCAATCACCAATGCCTCTGAATCATAACTAGTCATTCTTGATTAACTATCGAAAATACCTTGATAAGTAAAATGTATCAGTACTTTACATTCTTTGAAACCAATCTAACCACTATCATTATTAATGGGATATAAATTGAAGGTAAAAGGTGAAAAAACGGTGAAACTGTGTTAGTTTGTGAGCAAAGAAGATCACGTGGGGAGGATAAGAAATCGAATTGATGGGTTCATGGGAATGCTCTTATCGCGGATCTTGCCTCGTTTGACCACACTCTCTCTCCCTTTTCTCCAATATTATTTCTCGTTTAATAACCTTTATTTTATTTTATTACAATTTTTTTAAAAATCATAAGAGAAACTCTTTTTGTGTTCACATGTGGTGGTATAAATACATAGAAGACTTCTTCAATCCATTTCCAAGAGAAAAGCGAAGAAGGAATCCACTGTTAGAACTAATTTCATCTTTTCTGTTTTTGTCAAAACCCATAAAAGAATGACTTCATGGAAGAAAACAATCGCAACGCCATTCAAGAAAGCGGCGACGTTCTTTAACCAACCGCAGCAAACGTCACACAACCGCCACGCAAACGCCAAGGCGAGGGAGGAACACGAGAGAAGAACGGTGAAGGAGCTTCAAGGTGACGTCATGGCTTGTGGTTATGAAGATGTCCTCGTCATGTGGTCGATTCTTGACAAGTCAAACTCTTCAAACAATCTCAGTTCTTGATTAGTTGCTTATAACCAAAAGTTCTCTTTCAACGTAATTACATTACGTGAAAAAGGGAATTCAAATCTTTTTCATTTTACTTTTCCATGTGTACAGTTTATATTAGCCCGCCATGTCTCTCTTCCTTCTCCTTATCTTCATGTGGTCGCGGCTTCTATATTTCCTTTAAGTTAGATTTTAATGAAAGTTCCCATGATTAGTTTTAATTCGGATGTTTGTAATCCCCGTGACGATCTAATTATCGAATTCACGGTGCGATTTTTCATTTCGTTCGAAAGAAATTAAGTCTTTTGATGGTTTTATTTAGGCTTGTGGTTATTACCCGAACCATACCTGCCGAACTGAACCGAAAGTTTGGTTTTTGATTAGTTCGGTTCAGTTCGGCAAAGAAAATTGTTTACGGTTCTGTAATCGGCTAGTTGGTTTTCTAAAATTTATTTTACCAATCAGTATCAATTTTAACCAAATTTCCAACCGAACTAACCAAACTAATCAAAATTTGAACCGAAATTAACCAATTTTTCAAATTTTATTTGATTTACACCAAAAATTTAACTGAACTAACCGTAAAACCAAATACTTCGGTAATTTTTTTTGAAATCGTACTAACCAAAAACCGAACCCAACCGAATTTTATTTTGATTCATTTCAGTGAGATTTTGACCGACCCGAACTAGCAGAATTCCAAACTAACCGATCCAAACTAACTGAAGAAACCAAACCTGTAGGCCTAATTTTATTGAACCATTAGATTAATCTAATATGTTAAGAACTTGAGATTATAACCAGTACTGGTTATGATAAGAAATAAATATAACCGTTGAATAATAATGTATTTCGTAAAAAATGTAGCTGATAGAACTTTACATTATCTCAGTAACGGATCTCTAGTCTCATGGGGGACAATGTTATCGACTCTTATCCAGTGGACACTAGACTTGGCTCATTGATTGCCATGAAGTTTCAGTTTTCTTTTGGGTTAGTTTCCTTGCCTGGTTAATTCAGTTTAAAAGAAAGTTAACCAATTTAAACATATTGTTCTGGTTCGGTACAATCCCATTTACATGTTTGGTTACTTTGACAGCCATAACAACAGTTTTTACCCCCAAAAATAGTAGAACATGTGACCAAAAAAATTACAAACAATATATCAACGATCTTCAAATAAGATGAGTGGTTATTATAAGAAATTCAAAAAAAAAAAGAACAAAAACTAAATGTCAGGCCTTAAAATTTGGGGAACCCAATCATTGAACCCAAAATATATAAAGAAAAAAAGTACAGCCGTATAAGGTGCAGTGTGCGGTAATGTGATGAATGATACGATGTGATTGCTTTAAAGTGAAAGTGGGACAACATGATTCCTATAACGTGCCTTGTCTTCTCCATCACCCTCATTAACATCCCTAACATGTTCAAACATCTGATCAGAGAGCTGGCCTCACTTCTGCAACGTAACATGGCCACTTAAAAGGTCAAATCCATCTACATACTCTTGGAATTTTAAGTACCAGTTTGAGAACGAATACCTGCTTTTAGATTACAAGACACAAACAACACAAGAGATATATATACATACATATATACATACGTGTATTATGTTTTTTTTTTGTGGTAGAATCTAGCTTATTAAAAAAAAAAAAGAATCTAGCTTATTATGTTTCTATCAACTAATGGGTTTATTCATGAATGATTGATCTAAAGCAAATTACATTCGGGGCCTATTATAGAGTGAAATCTGGAGAGATACATGAACCTATGTGAAAGTTTCTCTAATATGATCAAATTCATTAACTCCATTGTCTGTAATTAATGAACTATTTTATTAGAGAGAGACTCTGTTGTCACTTGATTTTGGTCTGGCTTGTCAATTGTTTGCAATATACTTTTTATATCGGAACTTGAATTGCTATTCCCGTATACAGTACTTTTCATCAAATGAGCTTCACCAAGCGAATTTTTTTTTTTTTTTTGGTTCAGTTGCGACATTAAATTTAACAGAGCTTCTTGTACTTTCAATGTTTAATGGAGGTACTCCACAAATATGAATTATTATAAGGAATCTCAGACATAAACCATTGTCTGACAGGTCCTGTACTTTCAAGTTGACATGAAGAAGAGAACTTGAAGTAGATAAATAACAGAGAAGCTCCTCGAATTTATTTTTACCAATATCGTATGTAGTTGTACGCACATAAACTAAGGCCAGGAAAGTCACTTAATGAAACCGTTAAAGTTGTTCTAGTAAGTGTCCGTATAGTTACAAAGACTGAAACTTTGCTGAACTGTAGAATGATAGGGTAAAACACAGAGCCAAGCAAAGTCGAAAATGTTCATGAACCAGTGCTTTATGAAGGTATAGGTATAGTTCGGTAGGTGATAAAAGCTGAAAAGAAAGAAGGAACACAAAGATATACATAAACAAAAAACAACAATGATAGATACATTTGGTCTTCATTTTTTTTCACCACTCATAAGTCCAATTAAGGCCCATTCTTAGATAATAAGATCATGCCACTTTTTTTGTTAAAAAAAAAAAGAATCATACCACTTTTTGTAAAATGTGTTTTTCCAATCTAATACACTGATTGAAATTCAAAAGTTTTGTTTGGGTTTTTGTTATTCTATACAGTATAATTTTCAATCTATGCACCTATTAGCTAAGAATGAAATATCTAATGATTAGCTTTCCACCCTTTGTAAGCCCATTTGGGCCGATGGAAATATTTGCCCACAAAAAGAAAAGAGTTATAGTCTGTGGACAACAACTCATAGTTTAACAAATAATGGTGGAGAAATTGAAATTGTTAAGAACTTGAGGGTCTAAGTAGAAATGAAGCAAATATAAACGCAGCAGCAGCAGCAAGAAAAGTGGATAAGGATTTTCTAACCGAAGCAGAGAGCGCAAAGATAAAAAAATGGCGAGCGTGAGTGGGTGTGGTTCGGTGAGCCTCTTAACTAACCGCAATGCATTCCTGGGAAGCGGACTGCAACACCGTGCCGTTTTTCTGAAACCATGGTCGCCGCCTTCGCTGCTCAAGTCTGGGTCCTTGGTCGTTGAAGCCAAAACCAAAACCAGCAGCGAAGACAGAATCGCCCGCCATTCTCGCATCCGTAAGAAGGTACTTCCTTCAACTCTTCACCAATTGCTCTATCATCTCTTCAAGAAAGTGGTTACTTGGACAATTTTTGTTAGAATTGCGAAAAAGTTGGATGCTTTCTTTGAAATTGAATTGAAGAATATAGATAATGTTGCTACTGTGATGAATCTTTATTATGAGTAGGAACTTTGTTTGATTCTTGAATCTTATTTGTTCTTCTCATAGGTTAACGGTACAACGGAGAGGCCAAGGCTGTGCGTGTTTCGCTCGAACAAGCATCTTTATGTACAAGTGATTGACGATACCAAGATGCACACTTTAGCTTCAGCTTCCACCAAGCAGAAACCTATCTCTGAGGAGTTCGACTACACTTCTGGACCAACCATTGTAAGTTCTTCTTTATACCAGATGAATCAATTTGGTAAAGAGAGATAAATCATTTAGTACGTTTTGTTGATTCGTGTAGGAGGTGGCGAAGAAAGTAGGGGAAGTGATAGCGAAATCATGCTTGGAGAAAGGGATCACAAAGGTGGCATTTGACCGTGGTGGTTACCCTTACCATGGGCGCATTGAAGCTCTTGCCGCTGCTGCTCGTGAACACGGTCTTCAGTTTTAACCGTTTGTATTTTTCATTTCCTTTTGTTTCTGCGGAACAGAGAATGTAGACAATCCATTGAAATGTTGAAGTTTCCCTTTTATGAAGAGTGTCCTTTGTTGATAAAAAAAAACATTTTAAGTGGCTGGTTTTGGACTACAATAATATACACATGAAACAGAGGTAATCATCATAAGTGGCAACACATTCAAACATACATTATTGGGGCTGGGCATTGGGTTCTAGACCGAACCGAACATGCCAAACAGAACAGAAAACAGTGTGAGAATTTTTTTTTTCTTATATTTCAAACCCAAAGAAAAAGTCGAAAATCTTGACCGAACCAAAAACTTCTCCGACAATACTTTTTTTTTTTTTGTTGTGCACGCTCCGACAGAGAACATTTAAAATGTCGCAACGAAAGGACAGGCCGAGAAAAGGTTAACTGTAACGCAAATCTAAAAGATTTCCCGCGTCGGCGTCCCTACGGCGGGAAATGCTCACCGGACAAGAAAGCCTGCTTCGGTTGATCGGGAAACGCCGCCGATGTCTCCCCAACCGCCACAATCTCCTTTCAACTCCTACTCCGGTATCCATCTTCTCCCTGAATTTTTTTTAATTCCCATAAAACAAAACAAAAAGTTAACCCCTTTATTCTGAAACTTCCTCTTTTAGAACTCGTTGAATCTCGATGTCAACGACTCTGGCAATCTCATCTCACCAACCGGAGACAATATCCGTTCTCCGGAGACTCCTCCGACTTATCCCGGCAACTCTGGTGGGTAATTAACTAAGAAAGGTTCTGTCTTTTGCAATGGTTTTGAAATTGACAAACTCCTCCACTGTTCACAGATGATTTGAGTGTATCAAGGAAGAACAAGAAGAAACGGAGATTGACTCAGACCACTCTTCTTCAGTGGTCAGGGTCAAAACAATCTCAACATAGTCCTTTGATCCATCCCCAGAAGCAGCAGCAGCAATCAATACTCGAATTTGATGATGACTCAAGTAGTGAGGAGATTTCGAAAACTGTGGCTTTAGACGAAGCCAATGGTGATGAAGCTATTCAGACCTTTATAGTTGGTAGGAAGTTTAGTGATGTTCAGGATTTAGAAGCTGGGGAAAAGATCTGTCTTTTGAGACACCCTGAGAACATCAAGGATCCCAACGCTATAAAGGTTTAACCCTTTTTGTCTTTCTTGTGTGTGTTCTGGTCTCTTTATGTATTGCTTAAGCATTGGATTCTTTTGCTTTCATACTAGGTACTTTCTTCTGACTCTGGGTTGTCTGAGATACTTGGGTATCTACCTAAAGATGTGTCCCAGTGCTTGTCCCCACTGATCGACCAATATGATCTTAAGTTTGAGGTTAGTGACTTCTTGTTGTGCTTTCTCTGATGTAAGCTGAAATGTTAAGATGTATATCTACTTTTTCTTTTGCAGGGAACAATAAATTCTGTTCCTAAGAATTCTTCAGAAGCTGTTTCAGTTAAAGTTGTTTGTCGCAAGATGACATCTGATGGTTGGAAAGAAAGTGAATCTGCTGGTGGAGATTTTAAGCTTATGTGGGAGAAAGTTCTTCAGGTTGTTGAGCATCAGATGTTATTTCCGCCTAAAACGACAAGATACCAGTTGAACTTCAATGTATTAGTACAAGAGGTCCTCAGAAGTTGCTCTCACCTATTCACAGCCGATGAAAAAGCATTCTTGGGTATTCATTTCACCTTTGTTATCTTCACATTTATTTGTCGGTTTCCTTTTATGATGTTGTTGGAATGATTGATTAACTTATTTTTTTCTATACTCTTGTTTCTCATTTTGGCTTACAGAATCCTTCACATCTCTTTCAGAGGATAGCCAGAGACTTTTCATCCGTCTTTACACACGAAAAGGTATCTACTCTGTTAGATTCCTGTTTTGCATAATCCCTCCTCTATTCTTGTTTGTCTGCTCTCTATATGTTGTAAATGGTATTGGTACTAGACAAACTGCATTGAAGGAACCTCAATGAGTTTGGTGTTCCTTTCTTTCCTGTTTTGATGCGTTTAATAGTTTCTAACACTTAGTTATCTACCTTTTCGAATAAACATTCTGTGATTATTTATGGAGTAGATTAGAATAGTGTTAAACTTTTGTAGAATGTTATGTGGATTGTTGTCTCAGTTGTAGTGTTTGGGTTAATTGAAACTTACTTCTTTGCTACTCTTTTCTTGACTGAAGGTAGTTTCACTTCTGGTGGTCATGACTATTGTTTTCTTTCTGAAGATAACTTTTCTTTGAAACTGTACTTGTTCCAGGGACCACTCTTGCTTGAGTCATTTAAGTTACAGTTCTTATGATACCTTTTTAAATTGTTTGGATGCTTGTTTGTTCAGGACCTTGGTTCAGGCTATCAAATATTTCATACCCTGAGGTATCTGATTCTCTTCAAGCTCTGAAGGATCTAACTGGTAACTAATATGCGCTTCACACACACAATAACTTTGTCTAGTTTCTGTTCTATTCTGAGCATGTTAAAAGACCCTAATATCTATACGATGTTCAGTTAAGGGATTCATGACCTCAGTGGAAAACGCAAATGATCTAAACTACCAAACAATGAAGGAGATCATAGAGTTGCTTAACGTCACTGAACTTCGTGATATCTTATCTGTAAACAAGGTTGGACCAAACTTTCTTTAAAGATGTTTTCTCTGTTAATTGGAAGTATTCGATTTCAAAGGTTGTGGTTCTCTTATTGTGTGATCCAGGTATTCAGCCGCGGCTCAAGAAAGAGAGACCTTATAAATTCACTCTGTTCTTATTACAACGATGGGACGAGGTTAGTTTGTATTTCCTTGTAATTAGACTCTTAAAACCATGTTTCTGTTTCTCTTGGAGGTTGAGTTGTTTTGTTTTTACTTTTAGGATCAACGTAGGAACAATGATTCTGGAAAGAACAGGACTATGTGCTAAGATATCCAGCACATCAGAATCTCTCATATGGCGTGTTGAGGTGAACTCTTCTGCTTGCAGAAACTAGCCTCCTTTATTTAATGATGAGAAAGAAATTAATATGGTTGTAATGTTGCAGAGACTTTTCTTTCTCAACGGAGAGCAGGACCTATCCTCTTTCGTTCTGCTGGATCTTGGTATTATCAAGTACCCAATTTACAAATGCATTGACTCAGAGCAAATATTTTCAGACCGGACTAAGCTTTTAGCATATGAAGAGGTGTTTTACTTGTCTATATTGCTAAAGCAAAAGAAACATGTTTGTCTATACAGTATCTCAAAGCTTCAATTACAGGCCATTGAAGTGGCTCAGTTGATGGATGAGTCTCTTGACTGTGAGGATTCTGGGACAGTGTTGAAATGCATCATGATTGCTGAGACCCGCATATCTAGTTCCTCTTCTTCAGAATCTGCGCTATTTAATTGCTTTACAGCTCCATGGGTTTACTCAAAGATGGTTCTTTTAGGAGTTTCCTTTCTTGAGAACCAAAAGAGGCATGTTGAAAACAAACCATCTCCTCTTTTGTTAACTTGTTCAGATGATTCTGTTGACACTCTTGTCTCTGGTTTCAGATATAACCAAGCAGTTTATCTACTGAGACGTCTGCTTAGTTGCTTCAGTTGTGACGGGAGACGAGGATACTGGACAGTGAGGTTATCAACAGATTTGGAGCACATGGGACGACCAAACGAGAGTCTTTCAGTAGCAGAACAAGGACTATTGGATCCTTGGGTGCGTGCTGGTTCAAGAATAGCTTTGCAGAGACGCATTCTTCGTCTGGCAAAACCTCCAAGGCGCTGGAAAACTCCCACCTTCCCAAATCTCGTCGACAACAAGATCCCTGAGGTTACCATTCAAGGGAGGTCATTGAACTGTGAAGTTGGCATGAAGAACAGGTTCTATGGAGAAGACGGAGAGCAATGTGGAGTTGAGCAGCTCGCATTGCAGTATTACAATGGAGAAGGAGGAGGATGGCAGGGGATGCATACAGAGAGTAGCATCTGGTTAACCATTTTTGGTCTTCTCATGTGGGACATTCTGTTCTCTGACGTCCCTGGTGTTTTCCAAACTCGGTTCCAGGTTAATGAAGCTCACTAATTAGTGTCTCATTCATACAACAAATCGAATGTCTCTCATCTTTGTTCTTTTTGTGTAGACTGCTCCCTTGGACTTAGAGACTGAATCTTTCTATCAAACCAGGAAAGAAACAATAGAGGCACAGCTGGAGAAAGTTGCAAGCGGAATGGCTGAAGAGATACTTATCATATCATATGAAACACACCGTGGAACAGCGTGCAGAGGAGTGGCGTGGGAGCGGTTTTCGTTAGAGGAACTGAGAGCAGCAGTGGCTTGTGTTGGAGGCAAGTGTGTAGCATCGCTTTGTCGGTATCTAGCTCAAGATTATAGGAGCTGGTGCAGTGGAATGCCTGATCTGCTTCTGTGGCGGTTCAAGGAGAATGGTTATGAAGGTGAAGCTAAGCTTGTGGAAGTGAAGTCAGAGAAAGATAGGTTATCAGAACAGCAACGAGCTTGGCTTCTGCTTCTAATGGATTCAGGCTTCAATGTTGAGATTTGCAAAGTAAGACCTGCTTGTGTTTAATTAAAGCTATATACACATAGATGATTTATCATAATTAACACATAATAAAACATTATTTGTTGTATCAATGATTGATCAAGTAGCCTCTCTCTTTTCTTTTTTCTTGTACCATATAATGAAAGACTAATTAAAAGAAAATGAAGATTAATTTTCTCGTACTTTTATTGTTGACTGATAGAAGGGAATCGATTTTGAAATAGTATTGAAAGAACATCTTTATAAGTACAAATTAAAGTATATACCAAAATAATCAATTTATATTAATTATCCTTTTTTACTTAATTAATATTGTTGAATAAATGGTACAATTTTTGTGTATTTGATAAGGAAATAGACTTTTGGGTTTCACTTAGTGGCATGCACAGAACTAAACATGATCTCAAACAAAAATTAGTCAATGAGAATTTCTAATTTATAAAACATTATTAAGTCATTAAACGGACCTGTTGATCTTCCCTAAACCTGCAAGAAACAACAATGTTATTAATTTTCTTTATCCTGATTAGTAGTTTAGTCTATTGCAATGGACAACCAAATTACTAAGAAATGATGAGTCACCAACAAAAGACTATTTACAGACTGTAGACAACAAGAGCCTCAAGTAGAAAAGTAGTTAAACTAATCTGATGAGAGAGACGAGACAAAGTCCTTTAGTTTTAGTTGACTACTAGGCTGAAAAATCTTCTCTTGTCTTTATTACAATATTACTTCTTCTTGTACACCATCTCTCTCATCTCGCAGATCTAAAGAAAGAGAGAGAGAGATTAAGACAAAACCATGAGAAAAGGAGATTTAACTCCTGACAGAGATCGTGTGATTGAGGAACATGAGTTGCAAGAAACTCGGTTTAGTCCTGAAACAGAGAGGAACAAGAATGCTAGACAATACCAAAGAGAAGAAGAAGAGGAAGAAGAAGAATCTGTGGAGGGAATATTTGAGAGCAGAGAGGTTCCTTCTTGGAAGAAGCAGCTAACTATTAGAGCTTTTGTGGTTAGCTTTGCTTTAAGCATCTTGTTCAGCTTCATTGTGATGAAGCTCAACCTCACAACAGGAATCATCCCTTCTCTTAACGTCTCTGCTGGTCTTTTGGGATTCTTCTTCGTCAAGACATGGACCAAGATGCTTCATAAATCTGGTCTTTTGAAACAACCCTTTACGAGACAAGAGAACACAGTTATTCAGACTTGTGTTGTTGCTTCCTCAGGCATTGCCTTTAGCGGTAATACAAACAAAGAATCTCAAAACTTTTGAATCAAGATTTGTTTTCTTTTCTTGATTTCTGACTTTTTTTTTTTTTTTTCATAAATAGACAAAATCTTTGAGGTCTTAATCACACACAACTCACCTGCCCTTTATTTATGCTTTGTTAATTAAATTTAATTGCAACAGGAGGGTTTGGGACTTACCTATTTGCAATGAGTGAACGAATAGCTAACCATTCAGGAGATGCTGCTCGTGGCGTTAAGGACCCTTCTTTGGGTTGGATCATAGCTTTTCTCTTTGTTGTCAGCTTTCTTGGCCTCTTCTCTGTTGTCCCTCTTCGAAAGGTATGTGTAAAACCCAAAAGAGACATTAAAGCAGCTGGTGGAATCTTACACTTGCTATGTTTTTTTTTGTAGATAATGATAATAGACTTCAAACTAACATACCCAAGTGGTACTGCAACTGCTCATCTTATCAACAGCTTTCACACTCCTCAAGGAGCAAAGCTGGCCAAGTATGAGACTTACGTCTTGCTTACTAGTTTTTTTTTTTTTTTTTTGAGTTATCTGCTTATTGACTTGTGGCTCTGTGTAATCAGGGAACAAGTGAGAGTGTTGGGGAAGTTCTTCTCCTTGAGCTTCCTTTGGGGTTTCTTCCAATGGTTCTTTACTGCAGGAGAAAACTGTGGGTTTCACAGTTTCCCTACCTTTGGACTCAGAGCATACCAATACAAGTAAGCATTAGGATATTAATTAACTGGTTCATTGTCTTTGGCTCATGAATTGGTTTGTTGTCTCATAACCTGGTTTTATTATCTCGAACAGGTTCTACTTTGATTTTTCAGCAACATATGTAGGTGTTGGTATGATATGCCCATACATAATCAACATATCTCTCCTTTTGGGTGGGATTCTCTCTTGGGGGCTAATGTGGCCTCTCATTGAAACTAGAAAGGGAGATTGGTTCCCTTCTGATGTTGACTCTAGCAGCATGAGCGGTCTTCAAGCTTACAAGGTAAAAAAAACAAAAAAAACTCCCATCACTCACTTTTTTATTCACAGCTTTTGCTGTAACTATTGTTTATTTCTCCTCTTCAGGTGTTCATTGCTGTTGCAATGATCCTAGGAGATGGTGTATACAACTTTTGCAAGGTGTTGAGCCGAACCCTTTCAGGACTATTCAAGCAGATCCGAGGTGAAGCTAGTTGGAGAAACTCTCTTTCACGTGAAGAAGAGCCCCCTGCTTCTCCATTGACACCAAAGATATCTTATGACGACCAGCGTAGAACAAGATTCTTCCTTAAAGACCAGATTCCTTCATGGTTTGCTGGTGGAGGGTATGTGCTTATAGCTGCAGTATCTATAGCTATACTACCTCAAATGTTCGATCAGCTGCGATGGTACTACATTCTGGTCATCTATGTCTTTGCCCCAGTCTTAGCCTTCTGCAATGCTTATGGAGCTGGGCTCACTGACTGGTCACTAGCATCAACCTATGGAAAACTCGCCATATTCACAATCGGAGCATGGGCTGGTTCGGACCATGGAGGTGTTCTTGCAGGCTTAGCGGCTTGTGGAGTCATGATGAACATAGTTTCCACAGCTTCAGACCTGACACAAGATTTCAAGACAGGTTACCTAACATTGTCATCTCCAAGGGCCATGTTTGTAAGCCAAGTGATTGGAACAGCAATGGGGTGTCTGGTTTCTCCCTGTGTGTTCTGGCTTTTCTACAAGGCATTTGATGATCTCGGCCTCCCAAACAGCAAGTACCCTGCACCCTTTGCTACTGTGTACAGAAGCATGGCAAAACTCGGTGTTGAAGGTGTTTCTTCTCTGCCAAGAGACTGTCTTGTGCTGTGCTACGCGTTTTTCGGTTTTGCCATACTGATAAACGTAGTGAAAGATGGTCTTGGGAACAGATGGGGAAGGTTTGTACCTCTTCCCATGGCGATGGCTATACCGTTTTTCTTAGGGCCTTACTTTGCGATCGACATGTGCGTGGGGAGTTTGGTTTTGTTCGTCTGGGAGAGACTAGATGCTCCAAGGGCTGAAGCTTTTGCAACAGCAGTGGCTTCTGGTTTGATATGTGGAGATGGAATCTGGACTTTGCCAAGCTCTGTGCTAGCTATAGCTGGAGTTGAACCTCCTATCTGCATGAAGTTTCTCTCATCTGAAACGAACCACAGAGTCGACAAGTTTCTGCAAGGATCCTCTTAGTTTTTTTTTAAGCTCAATGAGATGGATCTGCTTTGGTCAATCGTATAGCTAGATGAGAGACCCTTGTATCAAATTGAACAAACATGCTTTTATACATAACTTGGCGAACACATACTACTAATAAGCTTGATGAATTCCATTATCACATTCCTGTTATTTCTGAAACATAATTATCAGTCTTGTAGCAATTTCTCTTACAGAACATAACTAATAGGGCTAGAAAGCTGTTCATTCTCACAGCAAAAACAATTAACAGACCTCTATTTCTTCTGGGAGGCTTTTGAGGATGATTTGGCCTTTGAAGTACCAACTGTTTTCTGCTCTGCTTTCTTGAATAGGTTGGCTACTGTAGCTTGAACGAGCTTGCCGTCTTTGCTGTTTGATTTTTCCTTTTTAGCCGGAAGTTCGGTAGGTAACTTGCCTGTTGATGCAGTGGTGATATCAGCTTGAGGTTCCTCACGAACTCTTGTTGAAGAATCAGTTTCCAACAGCGGCTTCTCATCTTCTTCATCAGATGTATTGCCTTCACTTTCACCTGAGGAGTTTTCTGGAGAAGTTTCTGCAAAGCTGTGGAAATTGTTTTTAAAAAAAAGGCTGTTAAACCTGATACTACTTATTGGATAACGACAACTAAAGATCTTATAAAGGAGAACGAAACACAGGAAGTCACACATGTACGCAGATATATAAACAACAAATGATAGAATCAACGGTAATATATATAATAAACCAAAGATCTTAGCAAGTAGAGTGAGTCTCATAGAGGCAAATGTATTAACGATATAACACATTAAACTAGACAGGCATCATAGATATTAGTTACAAATCAAATGACAGAAAGTGATTCCCCAGACTAAATCTAATAACTCATCATATATATCGGCATCACTAAAGCTAGAAAGAGTGTTTGCTTGAAGTAGAAAGGATGATTACTTGAACTTCTTGCCAGAATTTCTCTGAGACTGTCGAACAGGAGTTAGTTGAACTGGTGTCACTTGAATCTTATCGTCCGTAAACTCTCCATTATCAGACAAAATCTCCTCCATTTCAACTTCAGGTGAGTCCGTCTCTGTCTCAGTTGGTTGGCTACCAGTTTCAGGAGTCGCAACCTTCGTCTTAACCGAAGCTGCAGCTGCTGCTGCTGCTCCTGCCCCACCTCGGAAATCAAACTCAGTCTGCTCCGCCTGAAACCAAAGAGTTCTCTTAAGGCAAACCAAACCTGAGAAAATCCAAATTAGCTGAAATGTAACTACTGGACCTGAGGAGACAGTTCTTTAGGGAAGTCAAGACGGGCTTCCTCAGGGTTCTCCTCTTTAGTCCCAATCCACCATGACTCAGAGAACACAATCTGTATACATATTAAACCAAATGCTCAAGACTCAAAGATAGGACACTGAAGGTTCCAAGCCCAGAGACTAACCATGTTATCAAAGTAGTCATCGCATAAGACATTCTTGCCACCTCTAGAGAACTGCAGAGTCAAGTATCTGTTCTTCGGATACAGAATCGTTCCAAAAAGCTTCATTCGACCCTAAAAGAACGCACCACCAAGATCAGTGGTGATTCCGATCAACATTGAGCGAACTAGGGTAAGATCTGATCTGACCTGGGGGAAGTTGAGGTAGAGGACGGGGTTCTTGGTGGAGAGACGATCGAGATCGCCGATGGTGGCGCCGGAGACGGGGGCGAGGAGGCCGGGGAAGGAGAAGAGGAAGCGGTTCTTGCGCTGCGACTTGCGGATGATGTCGCAGCCGTGGTGTTTGAGGACTTGCTTGGAAGGTTTGAGAGAGGAGAGGCATCGGGAGGGAGAGTCGGAGAGGAGTTTGTTGCCGAGAGCTAGGGTTTTCAGTCTCTTTCTCTGTTTAGACTCTGGATCGTCTTTCTCTCCTCCTTTCTTCGATGATGAAGCTCGTACCATTGTTGCTGCTACTTACTACTCCCTCTCTCTCTCGCTGACTTCTAAAGCTTTTCTGTGTCTTCTTCTTCCTCTAAATTAAATCTAATTTAGGCCGCCTAGGCTTCTTTTCTTCTCTTTTTTTTTTTAAACACCAAACTGATATTAAAAAGCTCAAAGAATATAAAAATTTACAACCAAAACAGAAGATTCATGCTCAGCGAAATGAAAAAACCCAAAGAAAAGCTTCTTTTTTGTTTTCAGGGCGATTGTTCGAAAGAACAATTGATAGTCGAAATCGACGTTGATATACCTATAAATTGGAAGAAAATCTGTTACATATTTTCTGTTGGTTTGGATTCAGGTGATTACCAATTTACTTCAAAAATTCTAAATATTAAAGTATTTTAGGTAAACGTTGCTAAAAAAAAGTATTTCGGGTGAACAAAAAAAAAGTATTTTAAGATAATTTGAGTATTTTTGGTATTATAAATATGGGTTTTGAAATTTTCAAATTTAGATTTTATATAGTTTGGATTTGGATAAAATTCAAAATTTCCAGATATATATTTTAATATTTATGGATATTTCAGATATTCGTGGGTTTTGAGATATAGTTCCGTTACTTTAGATTTTAAATAGCCGAATTGAATCTACTCGAACCCAATATAACCAAAATTTACTGGTTTTTATTTTAGGTGTTTAGTTTTGTGATTTGAACGATCTGGACCCAGTTAAAACCAATCTAAAATTAGAGTGGGAATGAATCGAATATCTGAATTTTTGGAGATATTCATGATCCGATTCGATCTGTACAAAATTTTTTTTTTGGCTTGGTTCTATTCGGATCAAGGCTGTATGCAGTTACAAATTGACATGACTACTCTCTCGCTATTAAAACTGTGAATTAATAAAACAGATTCTTTCGATCTCACCATTGCTTTTGCGTCTGAAAGTTTTGCTTATTTACTCTGGACCCAGCTGCTAAAGTGCATATAATCTTCCTTTTCAACAATCCAGAGATCTTATAGTTGAAGCAAGTAGGCGTACACAACGAGGAACCTTTGTGCAGTTTATGTTACTACATAGCAGCTGGATGTTTAACTGTAATGATATGTTTTCTGGATTGTTGAAGATGTTATATATCATTATAGTGATGGTTACAGAACAAGGATAGCCTCTGGATCCAGATCTCATTGTTACAATGTGTATATGATGAAGTAGTTGAATTTCAGACCACTACCAGCTCGATCAGTAGAGTTGTGTGCCAGTCTAAGTTTATTTGCTGCATCCATTTCAGTGAAATCATAATAGTATACATCAAACAAGTTTTTTTTTTTAAATATGAAATTTTATTCAACCCGAGAATCGGGAATTTAGGTCCGGTTACCAGTACGATTTTGAACAAAATTTCCAAGTAAACCTATTACATCATAGTTTCGCCCACCCACTAAACCCTGCATGTTCCACTATTCAGCTCTAAGCATTCCTAGGACTCAGTTTCTGTTTCCATTGGCGATGATCCCGAGAATGTGAGGTTCGTCCCGAGAATATGAGGTTCTCCTTGTTGCCTCGGATGCCAGGATTTCCCGAGTCGCCTTTGACGTAGCTAACTTTCAAGGATCGCGTCATAACTTGTAACCGTCCCTGTCGTTTTAACGCTTATAGTGTAGGTTTCAAGTAACCCTTACCGAGAAGAGCTCCAAGAGACCAAGTGTAGGTTTCAACATCAAACAAGTTTAATCCAATTAAGCAGATTATTCAGCAGTACTTCTTACTATGGATCAGAAAACATGAACAGGCTGCTATGTTTAATAAGGCAAGTAGAACATAAGCAGACAAACATTATTGTAATGCATCCCAACCAATGAAATAAAATATGCAAAACTCAATGTAGACAGTAAAATAGTTTATTGTGCTGGACGATGGAGCAACGCAGGCGATGGGCTAACGCTGGATTTGATAAACGGATTAAGTCTCTTCAACCACTTGGACTTCCTCTTCTTCTCTCCAGGTTCAGTTCTTGTTTCACTCATCTTTCTCTTCTTGCTCTTGCTCTTATCCAACCCAAAGCATCTCGGCGAGGTTTCATTTTCATAGACAGACTCTCTCGATGAAGACTGCAACGCGTACACTTGGTTCTGTAGAAGACACATCTCGTGAAAATGATCGTTCCTCATCTTAAGCACGCATCTAGCGAGCCTCACTGCCTCTTTTTTCATGAACAGCGCTTCGGTGGCGAGGTCTCTGTTCTCTTCCAAGAGAGAAGTGAGTTTGTATTCAAGATTCGTTGTTTCCTCTACCGCTACTTCTTTCTCCATGTCAAGCAACGTCACAAGCTTCTTTAACAACTCGATCGTCTTGGAAGCTTCTCGGAACTTTTGTTCTCCGCGACGCAACTCGTCCTGCGCCATATCTTTTTCCGTGTTTGCGGTCGCGAGCTGCGAGACTAACTCTTCGATTTTCTGCTTATCACAAGTGGTGATTTGCATATGTTGGAAGGACAAGATGCTCGTAACTTCAGAACTAGTGTCAGAATCATTGTCATGAGAAACGGGTTTAGGGAGGTTTTGTGGTTTGGCATGGTTGTAACGGTTCAGTAGAGTTGTGTAACTATCGTAGAGATCTTCACAGAGTGAGAGAAGGAGAGGACGTCTCTGGTAAAACCATTCAGCACGCTGAGAAAGTGTTTCACCGGTTTGGTTTTCTTCAAGAGCAGAGACGCGCAATACTTGCATCCGAGATTCAAGCTCTGTATTCATCAAAAAATCATTTTTTACACAATTTTTCAGACCAAAGTAAGCATTACATAGATCAGACAGAATTTTTGGTTAGTGTACCGGAGAGAGATGGCAATTGTGGAAGAGAAGACTGAGAGGCATCCATGGGTTTTGTCTTCAAACAGAGAGTTGTTTTGATGTTTAAGGGACGCAGAGTAGTTTTTTTTTTTTTTTGTCAACCCGCAGAGTAGTAAAACTTGAGCTTCAAAGAAAATAAAAAATCCCAGATTTTGCAAAAATATAAAAGAAAAAATAGCAAAACGAAAGAATCAGTGAGATGATTTGAACACTAATGGGACCTATTTACTGCAAAATATACAGAAAAGGTATGAGGAAAATCTACAGATTCAAAAAAATCATAGAGAGAGAGAGAGAGCTGAGAAACTGGAGATTTGTTATCATAAAAGAAGCAGTGGTATGCGCTTAATTCAAAATTTGTAATGTTTATTTTCATTATTATTCGAATTTAAACATTCATATTACTATTAGTCTATTAGTAACAAAACGTGTTTACTATCTATATCGAATAATACATTTCAAATCAGCAGTTATAAAAGAGGCAACAGTATCCCCTTAATTAAAAAAAATAAAATTTTAAAAGGCTTTCAAACTTAATTGAAAATTTATAGGTGTATTTGGAGATTTTGTTCAAATTTTAAATCAACAGTTGTATAAGAATGTTTTCCAACGTAAAATTGGAGATTTGTTGATCACAAAAGAGACAGCAAAATATCTGCTTATTTCAAATTTTTGTAGTAAATTTCATGAAACCTATATAAATACAAATGCGTTTTATACGTAGAATTGATGTTTCGATTAGTAACAAAACTATGTGTTTTGCCTGCATATTCGGACAATCTTTTTATAAATATTTATTATTTTAAATCAAACCAGCACGATAAGTTATTATTTACGTCTTAAAAAATTAAATCAAACATCAGATTCTTCATATATGATAGTTTTTCATTAAAAACACTCAAATATTAAAAAGTATTTTTGAAAATATATTTATGCAAATGTAATCACTTGATTAATATTTGGATGCATGGAATGGTCAAGCTGGGAGGGGCCCAGTCCCCTTAGTGCAACGTTTCGGAAATGTGCGTAGAAACTTGGGTAGATGGAAGAGAGAAAATGGTAGTAACTCAAAAGAAAGGCTGAGTATATTGAGGTTTGACTGGGAGGCTGAGTATGCTGTTGGGTCTCTGGATTGGGCCAAAATAAATTTCCTAAAGTCGGAAATCACGAAAGCTTTTCGAGATGAAGAAGAGTTCTGGCGCCAAAAGAGTCGAGACAAATGGCTTGTAGTTGGGGATAATAACACTGGTTTCTTTCACGCGTCGGTAAAAGATTCTAGACAGAGGAACCAACTGTCAAAACTGATCAATGATGACGGCCAAGAAGCTACTACGACTGAGGACATGAGAAAAGTGGCTGTAGATTATTTTACGTCCCTGTTCACTTCAAGTGGTGGTGGAGACCTCTCTGATATTTTTAATGGCTTCACCGCTAAAGTAGCAGACGAGATGAATGAAAGACTGATAAAGGAGGTGACTGACGTGGAGATACGGGATGCAGTTTTTGGTATCAAAGCAGCTAGTGCGCCGGGAAACGATGGTTTAAACGGTCTTTTCTTTCATATTGGGACATCATTGGTCCTGATATCACAAAGGAGATAAAGGATTTCTTCTTAACTGGTTCTTTCCCTCGTGATTGGAATGTCACGCAGCTCTGTCTTATCCCAAAAGTAACAAACCCGGAGAGAATGGTTGATTTAAAACCGATTAGCCTTTGTTCGGTTCTTTATAAAATCATTTCAAGGATCTTAGTGGCAAGATTAAAGCCTCATCTGGAGAAGGTGGTATCGCCTACACAATCTGCGTTTGTACCCGAGCGACTGATCTCTGACAATATTGTCATAGCGCATGAAGTTGTGCATGGTCTGCCTACTCATAGGACCATATCCAAAGAGTTTATTGCGATCAAAACTGATATGTCTAAGGCATATGATCGAATTGAGTGGAGATATTTGAAAAAGCTTTTAATCGCCCTGGGTTTTGAGAAGAGGTTTGTGGAATAGATAATGTTCGGCGTGACCTCTGTTACATACTCGGTCCTAATCAACGGAGAGGAAAAAGGTAGTATTATCCCTCAGCGGGGTTTGAGGCAGGGTGACCCGCTTCCCCCCCTTTCTTTTTGACCTTTGCACTGAAGGTTTATCTCATCTTTTGAACAGAGCAGAGGGCTCGGGCTCTATCGAAGGCATTAGCTTCTCTGAGGAGGGTCCAGCAATACATCATTTATTTTTCGCTGATGACTCTCTGCTTATGGTGAAAGCTACGGTGGAGCAATGCACAGATATTCGGCGGGTCTTGAGAGTTTATGAGGAGAATTCAGGACAGATGATCAGTCTTGCCAAATCGTCGATCACTTTTGGAAGGAAAGTGGAGCTGGAATGGAAGATAGCTATTAAGGGAATCTTAGGTATTGAAGCTGAAGGAGGAACTGGGAAATACCATGGTCTTCCGGAGTGTTTTAGTGGCTCTAAAGTTGAGATGCTCAAGTACATCCAGGAGAAAATGAACTCTAGGTTCCATGGCTGGTATGGGCGATTCTTGTCTGCAGGTGGCAAAGACATCTTATTAAAAACGGTTGCTATGAAAATGCCTGTTTTTGCTATGTCAGTTTTCAAAATTGCCATAGACTACTTGTAGAAACCTCACGAGTGCGATGTCCAGCTTCTGGTGGAACTCACAGGAAGGAAAATCTAAGATACACTGGATAGCTTGGGATAAGTTGTGTTTGGGGAAGGATCAAGGAGGAATGGGTTTTAGAGACATTGAAAAGTTCAATCAAGCTTTGCTTGCAAAGCAAGGTTGGTGGCTTCTAATGGACCCAGAATCTCTTTGTGCTCGGTTTCTACGTAGTAGATATTACCCATCGGGGAACTTTATGGAGGCGACTATGGGATCTAGGCCTTCGTATGCGTGGAGGAGTATCCTCTTCGGCCGACAACTGCTTGAGAAGGGTCTGAGAAGGACCATTGGGGCTGGGGAGGAGACGTCTGTGTGGCTTGATAAATGGTTATTCAGAGAATCTCCGCGGGCTCCGTTACGTAAGACTGTGTTGTTTGATTTGGATTTAAGGGTGTGTGATCTTATAGAACCGCAAACTAAGTCTTGGGACAGGGGAAAACTGGAGAAGAATTTCTTTCCCCCAGATATTGATCTGATCTTGAAACAAAAACCGGTGATAGACGAGAAAGATGGCTTTGAGTGGGTTCATACACATTGGGGTGGTTATACTGTGAAGTCCGGCTACTGGCTCGCTTCCCGTCTAGACTGTTCGGAGGTCCGAAAGGAATGTTTAGCTCAACCATCGATTCACGGCCTCCTGGAAAAAGTTTGGAAGGTGAAAACAGTCCCAAAGATTCGAATATTCATGTGGAAAGCTTTATCGAATGCTTTATCTGCAAATGATGGGCTTTTGTCTCGAGGCATGAAGATAGATCCACGATGTCAATGATGTGGTATGGAGGGTGAATCTATCAACCATGTGCTCTTTACCTGTCCAGCGGCTCGACTTGTGTGGGCCCACTCGAATTTCCCCTTCCTGCGTAGGGGCTTTGAAAACAGAAATTTGCTGGAAAATTTTAATTACTTACTTTTCTTACCAAGTGGTTTAAGAGCTCCTGAGGAAATAACACGATGCTTCCCGTGGATTTTATGGATCATTTGGAAGAATAGAATTGCTATTCTGTTTGAAGGTAAGGATTTCTCGGTGGATGAGACTGTGGCAAAAGCTAGCGAGGATGCGAAGCACTGGTTTGAAGCTCAGTTCCGTTTAAATGAAGAGGTGGAAAACGCTAACAGAGACGATCGAGCTAGATGTAGGTGGGAGGCTCCAAGTTCGGGTCTCTTAAAATGCAATGTGGGTATGCAGTGGTCAAAGCATAAGAAGATTCTCGCTGCGGCTTGGGTTCTGAGGAATAGTGGCAGAGATACTTTACTTCATAGTAGGAGGGCTTTTGGGAACATAGAGTCTCTATTGGATGCCAAATTCTTTTCCTTGATATGGGCCATTGAATCTATGAGAAGCCATCATGTGGAAAGTGTTATCTTTGAGATGGAGTTTTTTGATCTTTTTGGTGTTATAACTAAGCCACGGGCATGGCCTGCACTCAGGTATCAAGGGGTGGAACTCAGGAAAGCAGTGGTAGGTTTCAAGAAGTGGGAGTTTATGGTGGTTACCCACAGAGCAAACCTTTGTGCTCAGTCTATTGCAGAGAGTGTGACGAAGCAGAAGCGATTCCAGTCATATGTTGCTCAGGGCTTCCCCTCGCTGGCTATTTGATCTCTTCGAAGCTGACAAACAGAGGTCTTGATCGGCTGTTGTTATGGATGTGTTTAGGTGGTTTGGTTGCTAGGTGGAGCTATATGCTCGGTGCCTTGTTGGAGAAGTCTCTTTGTTTTGTTTTGGGTTTTTCGGTTTGGTTGGATATTTGTTTCTTTCTGCTACTTTGAATTATTAATAAAGTTCTTTCAGAGTTAAAAAAAAAAAATCTATATCGAATAATACTTTTCAAATCAGCAGTTATAAAAGAGGCAACAGTATCCCCTTAATTAAAAAAACAAAATTTTAAAAGGCTTTCAAACTTAATTGAAAATTTATAGGTGTATTTGGAGATTTTGTTCAAATTTTAAATCAACTGTTATATAAGAATGTTTTCCAACGTAAAATTGGAGAATTGTTGATCACAAAAGAGACAGCAAAATATCTGCTTATTTCAAATTTTTGTAGTAAATTTCATGAAACCTATATAAATCCAAGTGCGTTTTATACGTAGAATTGATGTTTCGATTAGTAACAAAACTACTTGTTTTGCCTGCATATTCGAACATAATCTTTTTATGAATATTTATTAGTTTAAATCAAACCAGCACGATAAGTTAATATTTACATCTTCAAAAAATTAAATCAAATATCAGATTCTTTATATATGATAAGTTTTTCATTAAAAACACTCAAATATTAAAAAGTACTTTTGAAAATATATTTATGCAAATGTAATCACTTGATTAATATTTGATTATAAATTATAAATTGTTGTATAACTAAATTTAATTTTTTTATAGTAGAAATATTATTTCAAGATAACAACACAATATATAAGAAGTATCTTGTTTCAAAATATGATATTATTAATATAAAATTCGATTTTAATTATATAATTAATATATATATATATATATATATAAATTCATTAAGATAACATCAAAATATATAAGAATTATCTTTTCTAAATGATATTACTACTATAAATTCATTTTTAATTATAATAAAATATATAAAAATTCATTAAGTGTAACAATGACATTAACCAGCCTAACTTTTAACGTGAGAGCTCCGTTGTGAAAAATTGTTTTGCAAATAATAGTGTAGATATGTTTACTTACATACTATTCAATATCCACTAAAAATAAACATTGCTCCAATGTAAATCCTAAAAACAATATGGGAGATTTTCATGTTTACCATATTGTTGATACTATTATTCATGTTTACTTAATTAAATGTACCATTTTACAAATACTTTCTTATACGTTTTCAAATTCGAGCCATTTAATAAAAAAATTCAAAATTTTTTCTTTTCAAATTTTCTTTTTGAAATTCAAAAATTATTTTTAAAACTATTTTTATTTTTGAAATTAAAATTTTATGTATATACTTATTAAAATTCTAAACCCCACCTTTCAGAACTCAACCCCTCAACTCTAAACTCTAAATTAATTAACCCGAGGGTTATAAGTGTTTATTTACCTTTTTAAAAATGAAGATAAATGTGGTTAATGTAAACATGAAAAATGTTATTAGGAATGTGATAGTTTAGGTAATTTCCAAAAATATAGGGAAAATCGCATTTTTAACCATGAAAGTGTAGAAAGATAGCACTTAAACTTTGGTTCTCGAAAACTCACACTTCAAAACCATTAAATCAGTTATATTAACACATAAAACCTTGACACTAACTTACTTCTTTACCACACAAAATGTGACTGGTACTACTGATCCGTGAAAACTATGATGTGTCAGTTATTTTACATTTTTTCTTTTAAAAATAGAAAATAAAAAACATGTAAAATAATATAAATATATGAAATAATAAAAATCAAAATAATAAATAACTTCAGAAATAAATATAAAAAATTCAGACAACCAAAATAAATGAATAAAGTAATTAATTTTTTGAATAAATTAAAATATTAACAAGTTCAAAACAGGTAAATCAATTCAACACGTGCCAATGAGAATTTCCTTCATATTTTTCATATGTGACGGTTTCTCAATATATCGATGGTAATATTTTTCATACATATTATTATTGATGTTGATAGCTTCTTAACATATTGTTAATGACGGTTACCGATATATCAAGGTAAAAATTATATTAATAATGATATGTGAAGAAGTTATCAACATTAAACTGTTACCGTTGATACATCGGAAACTGTCACCAACAATACGAAGTTATCGACATCAATAATAATATTAGATAAAAAAAACTGTTACTGTTGATATATTGAGAAACCATCACATATGAAAAATATGTTTGAATTTTTCACTGGCATAAGTTAAATTTATTTACCTATTTTGAACTTTTTGAATTTTTTACTTTTGAATTTTTATTTATTTTTAATTATTTTAATTCGTTAATAAATTTTAATTATTTATTTTTTTATTCATTTATTTTTTTTGAATTTTTATATTTATTTTTACATTTATTTCTGAATTTATTTATTATTTTGGAACATCAGGTACCATGGATCCCGGTCAAATACATAATCACAAAAGGAACCAGAGAATACCCATTAGTTCACCTAATAATTTTGAATACAAACAAAATTTTCAATCTAAACATTCAATTGTCAAAATTGGATTTAATTAAAAAGGAACTAGAGGTCGACAGTAGAACTCATCTTTCTATACTAATATCATCGCTCCGATACAGGTTTCCCCACAAGCTAGAAGGATTGATGAGAAGGTGGTTTGACGTAGTGAGAGTTTAGAGTCGATTATAGTCACGTAAAGACAAGAACTAAGACATATTTTATGATTCTTTAATTCTTTTGTAAATGAGTTCATATTTTGATCAATAAATTTCAAATTTCATCAAAAAAAAGGTTGAATTTACTCTCTGCGTAGACCTACCTCATTAGATGAATTAAAAGTGATGGATTTAAGTTATGGTTCATTTGGTGCATAAACAGGACCAAGAGCATCCACAGTTGAGGAGATTATGGGACATCAGCTACCATGGATCCCGGTCAAATACATAATCACAAAAGGAACCAGAAAATACCCATTAGTTCAAGTAATAATTTCGAATACAAACAAAATATAACATCTAAACATTCAATTGTCAAAGTTGGATTTAATTAAAAAGGAACTAAAGGTCGACAGTAGAACTCATCTATCTATACTAATAAAGTTGAATTTACTCTCTGCTTAGGCATCTACCTCATTAGATGAATTAAAAGTGATGGATTTAAGTTATGATTCATTTGGTGCATAAACAGGACCAGGAGCATCCACAGTTGAGGAGATAATGGGACATCAGCTACCATGGATCCCGGTCAAATACATAATCACAAAAAGCCAACCAGAAAATTATACAAGTTAATATGGCTCTGATACCAACTAATATAGTATGTCGATCCGAACGTTTAGTCTAAGAATGCCCACTCGAAATCACATGTCTTGTGTTTGTTGAAAACAATAGTTTTAGCCAAATGCAAGAGATAAAAGCCAAAGCTCTTTGATTAAATTGAAAATAAAGGTGGTCTCTTACAAGTTTAGAGAGCCATATTTATACTATTTAGCATAAATCATAAGTCCTCTTGGATTCAAATCTACCTCATCCAAAAGTCTTAATCTAAATCCTTATAGTAATAGGAAAAACCTATGTTTATCTTAAAACAAAAGAAATAAGTACAAATCGAAAAGGAAATGACATTAAAACCGAAAACTCTTGATGGAAGTATTCATATGCTGCATCAGTAGCTAAGAAAGAGATATAGCAAAATCAATGTTGAACTTTTTGCTATTAACGAAATAAACAAATCACATGAGATATAGATACTTGAACTCAAGTAGTGAGACTACACAACCAAGACAAAGTTTAATACAAACAAACTCATATAATTTAATAACTACAAACATTAGGATTAACAAATAACAAATATCATGCATGAAGCGCAGAAAAACCAGTAGTTTTAAAAAGAATTGCATACGTGTCATCATTAGGAGAGAGCTATGATTGAGTGTCTTTCTAAGAAGAGAATAAACTCTACTTTATTGTCATAGATAATATTTTTTCCGTTAAAGTTTTTTTCATAAAAATAGTAGTTTTATGTTTTCAATATAATTTTATAGTTTCTTTCTCTATTTACTCATATTAATTAAGATAATTACTACATATTATATATCAATAATATTAAAGCAGGAACATGACTAATTGATAAAATATTATGTCCAATTATTTACTTTTATATAACTGAATATAACTGAATCTAAAGTTAATTATAAGTCATGGTAGTTATATAATTTTTCTACGGGAAACAGACAAGTTGTATTTTATTTGTAACTGGCGGGACCCACTTCATTTTTTCCTACTAATAATCAAAATATCAATTATATTTTTCGTTACCGACGCTCTCATACTTAATTTTGGATTGATTAACGTAAAGGGGAATGAGATAAGCATCAATAATATTAATATTTGTAACTGGCAGGACCCACTTAACTCTAAGTATAAAATTTAATTATTATATTATAAACATTTTGTATTTGTTAATAAATACTAAATAAATAGAAATTTCACTTTTTATTTTTACCTCTCTAATATTACAAAAGAGAAAATATATTATTTTCACCGACTATTAAAGTATAATATTTAATTACAATAAATTTTGATATATTTTTCAAAAATCATTATCAAACTACAACAACATAACTTATATTTCAGTATAAGAAATTAGAATTTATTCAACTAGACATTAATTAATTTACATTTTGAATATTACACAGATATTAAATTTATTAATTAACAAAGCACATGATGTTAAAATAGAGTTTGACAAGGCTTAAGTGACCTTTTAATAGGAATATATATATATTCATAAAAACTCATTTAGTTTAACGGGTTTTAAATAGTTGATTCGATTAAAAAATATTTATTAAATGTGATTTTACTTAAAATTAGTAAAAATCTTATTAATCTATTTACATATAATATATATAAAACAGAATATATTAAAAATTAAAATTTTAAAATATTTTTCAAAAAAATTGTTTGATTTTCGGTGCGGGTTGAGTTTGATATTTGTTTTCAGATACCAATACTATTAAATTAGAAACATATCAAGTTGATAATAGTTGAATCAACCTTAAAAAGATATAACTGCATCTAAAATATAATTACATTACATAAAATATAATTGCATAAATATACAACTAAAAACACACACACAATTCCTATAAAGTCTAACTGCTGTTTGTCATATCTTTTCAGCTTCTTTTATTTGCTAATAAATCTAACTGTTTACAACTACATAAAAACCACACGAGTTCTCAAAAACTCTTACTAATAATAATTAAAAAAATAAAGCAAATATAATTACAAAAACATAAATATCATTACAAAAAATACAAATACGAAAATTAAATTCATAAAAATAAACTAAAACAAAAAATAAACCTGTCTTTTCATGGGCAGGTCAAAATCTAGTATATTTTTAAAAAATATCTATTAAAATATGATTCTTTTTTGTATTGTAATTTTATCATTAAGGTATGTGATAACACTATAATTTTTATGGAACGAAGGTAGTAATAATCTTCAAATTTTACTACCATTTGGACCATATATAATTCAATAAATTTGGAATGTAAAATAAGAAAAATATATTTAGATATAAAATTATGGATCATGTGCACTGCACTTTCGGCATATGCTAAGAAGGAAAGAACCGAAGATGGCCGTACAACTAGAGGTAGGCATTTTGGTTTAACTTTGAATTTGGTTCGGTTTAGTTTATTTGGGTCAAAGAAAACTTTAACTAAAATCAATTTAAAGTAGTTTAGTTTGGTTTTGTGTCCGATTTTTGTTTGGTTTGGTTTGTGTTTCACTACAAGAAAACATCATATATTCCGACTAATTTTTGTGAAAATCTCAGTTTTCGAAAAGTTCCCGACGATTGAATGAGACCATAACGACAACACGATAGTTTTGTTGGAAGTATGTCGGAATTTTCTGACAAATGAATATCCTCGCAAACTTCTCAGAAAATGATGTCGGTATTTTCCATGAAATGGGTTTCCTCGGGAGCCTCTCTGAAATGTCGTCAGAAGGTTCACAGCTTATACTGACGTGTTGGTTGTAGGCCTAAGCCCAAGTCTAAGTGCATGCTGCATAGGATGGGCCTGTCTCCGTTGTCACCTGCGAAAGCCCAAAAGCAAGAAGTTAGGGTTTATTGTTGCTAGCTATATAAACACCTGATAGACTTTCTTGTGCTATAAGGTTTTACGTTTACTCTCAGATACAGAGCTTGCATATACACAAGCTTGATCACAATTGTGATCTATTGTACTCTCTTATTCATAGTGAAGTTTGGGAGGACAGTCTCCCACGAGACGTACCAGTTTGAGGCTGGGAACTCGTTAAATTCGTGTGTGTTCTTATTGCTTAGTTTAATCTCTTCTTAAACAATCAACAAGCAGATAACGAACGTGTTAACGAACTAAGGTTATAAGGAGTTAAACCTTACAAGTGGTATCAGAGCGTTCTAGGTTAAGAACAAGTCTGTGCTAAACAAGTCTCGTGGGTGTTGCAAGAAAAGCAAGGGTACCTGAGAAGGAGAAAGAGTTTTGAATCAGAATCACAAGTCAATGGAACCAATCAAAGGCAAATTCGACGTTGAGAAGTTCGATGGCAAAGGTGATTTCGGTTTATGGAAATACAAGATGCTGTGTCAGCTTGAAATTCTAGGTCTAGACAGGTGCTTAAGTGAGTCTAAACCAGAATCGAGCACTAAGGATGCAGATGGTAAAGATGTTGAAATCAAACCTGAACCGGTCAGTGAAGAGAAAGACCGGAGGTGCAAGAATCTGATCTGCATGAGTGTTAACGACACCATACTGAGGAAGATCAGAAAGCAGCCGACTGCACTCGCAGTTTGGAAAGCACTAGAAGAAGATTACCAGACAAAGACCTTGCCGAATCGGATCTACCTGAAACAAAGATTTGCAAGTTTTAGAATGGAAGAAAGCAAGAGTATTGAAGAGAATTTGAATGATTTTCTTAAACTGGTGGATGATCTCGAAAGTCTCAACATCAACATACCTGAGGAAGATCAGGCGATACAAATCTTATCGAGCCTCCCAACCAAGTATGAGCAGCTGGTTCATACCCTGAAATACGGCAGTGGCAAAGACACATTAACAATCAATGAGGTTGTTACTTCAGCATACTCGAAGGAAGTAGAACTCAAGGAAAAAGGGTTGTTAACAAGACCTAAGGCAGACGCAGAGGGTCTATATGTTGATGCTAGGGGAAGATCAGATAAGAAAAGTGGTCCTAATGGGAGAGGTAAATCTAAGGGAAGAGGAAGATCTCAGTCCAAACCTAGATACACGAAGAACAGCAAGGGCTGTTTCGTGTGTGGAAAGGAGGACCACTGGAAAAGGGATTGCCCAGACAGAAAACATCCTAAAGCTCCTGGATCGGTAAACGTGACTACTAAGCCACGAGAGCCTATGATTCTAACAGCTAGCACCGTGTCTACAAAGGATGAATGGGTGCTGGACTCAGGGTGTACGTTCCATATCACCCCAGACAAAGAATCATTATTTGATCTACAAGAATGTGAAGGTGGAACGGTGTTGATGGGAAACAACACGCAGAGTGATGTTAAGGGCATTGGAAAACTGAAGATACTGAATTCAGATGAGTCTGTAATCATTCTCACCGATGTGAGATACATTCCTTCAATGGCAAAGAATCTGATCTCTTACGGACAGCTTGAGAAGAATGGCTGCCATTATGAAGGAAAAGATTTCAAAGTGCAGTTCTATAAAGGAAAACAGAAGGTTATCTCAGGAAAGTACAAGGATGGTTTGTACTATCTTCAAGGCAAAGTCATTAAAGGAGAAGCTGCAGTGGTGAGGACCTCAGTTAACTTAACCAATCGATGGCACTCAAGGCTTGGGCACATGAGTTTGAAGTGCATGAACATCTTAGTTAAGAAAGGGTATCTAAGTGAGAAGGAAGTTCACTCACTAGATTTTTGCGAGACATGTGTGTTAGGAAAATCTCACAAGCTTAGTTTTCCTACAGCAAAGCACAAGAGTTCCGGGATTCTGGAGTATATTCATAGCGACTTATGGGGATCAGTTTCAAACACTGAGACTGAAGTAGGCTGCAAGTATTTCATTACATTTGTGGATGATTTCTCTAAGAAGGTGTGGATCAGATTCTTAAACAGCAAGGATCAGGCATTTGAGAAGTTTGCAGAGTGGAAGTTATTGGTGGAAAATCAGACAGGAAAGAAAATTAAGTGTTTGAGAACTGATAATGGTTTGGAATTCTGCAACAATCGATTTGATGAATTGTGCAAGAAAGCTGGGATCAAACGGCATAAGACTTGTGCCTACACACCTCAGCAAAATGGAGTGTCCGAGAGAATGAACAGGACGATCATGGATAAGGTTAGATGTATGATATCCGAGACTGGTCTGGAGAAGAAATTTTGGGATCATGCTGCATCTACTGCTGTCTATCTCATAAACAGATCACCGAACTCATCCATAGAGTTTAAAATTCCTGAAGAAATCTGGACAGGCTTTAAGATAAGCCTTGATCATATTAGGAGGTTTGGAAGCATTGCTTATGTGCATGTGACACAAGATAAGACGAGCCCTAGAGCTATTAAGGGCGTTTTTATGGGATATCCTCCTGAAACTAAAGGGTATCATGTCTGGATTCCAGATGAAGGAAAATGCACCATAAGCAGAAACGTCGTGTTCGATGAAGAAAGAGTATTCAAAGACATCTCAGTTTCTGAGGAAGTTAAAGAAAAGAAGAAGAAGAAACGAGTATCTTTCAGCACAGACTTGATAAGGGGACCTAGTAATCTCAACACTAACGGAGATAAAGATTCTATGGATGATGAAGACTCTGCTGAACATGATGGCTCTGAGACAGAAAGTTCAGAAAGCTCCGAAGCTGAAAGTGAGTCTCAGGGAGCTGATAATGACCAAGAAAGTTCAGAGGCGCAAAACTTGGACAACTATATCTTAGCAAGAGACATACAGAGGAGAGAAATCAGACCTCCGTCTCGGTTTGAGAACGCAGATTTTGTGGCTTATGCTCTTGCCAGCGCTGAAGATATAGAGCAAGATGAACCTGGTTCCTATTTCGAAGCAACTAAGAGCAAGGACTGGAAGCACTGGAAACTAGCTGCAGATGACGAAATGGTGTCTCTAAAGAAGAATGATACCTTTGAGGTTGTAAAGAAACCTGAAGGTAAGAAAGTCATCGAGTGCAGGTGGTTGTTCAAGAGAAAACCGGGAATACCAGGAGTTGAAAAGCCTAGATATAAAGGCAGACTGGTTGCAAAAGGATTCACCCAGGTAGAAGGAGTCGATTATCATGAGATTTTTGCTCCTGTGGTGAAGCATGTTTCCATTCGCTTAATGTTGTCAATCACAGTCAACTTCAACCTGGAGTTGGAGCAACTCGATGTAAAGACAGCATTTTTAAATGGAACACTTGAGGAAGAGATATATATGTGTCAACCCGAAGGTTACATTGAAAAAGGGAAGGAAGATTACGTATGGAGGCTTAAGAAATCTCTGTATGGGTTAAAGCAATCCCCACGGCAATGGAACCAGCGATTTGATAGTTTCATGAAAGAACAGAAGTTTAGCAGAAGTGTCTATGATCCGTGTGTCTACTTCAAGGGGAAAGATATCAACGACAGGGTGTACCTACTGCTATACGTTGACGATATGTTGGTTGCATCTAGAGACAAGAAAGCCATTAAGGTGCTGAAGAAGAATCTTGAAAGTGAATTCGAAATGAAAGACCTAGGTGCTGCTACAAGAATCCTTGGAATGGATATTGTCAGAGACAGAAAAGGAGGAACTCTAAAGCTATCTCAGGAAGGCTACCTTAAGAAAGTACTTAGGACTTTTCGGATGGAGGATGCAAAGTCTGTAATCACTCCAGTTAGCAACCAGTACAAGATGAAGAGTTTAAGTGATGAAGAAGCGGATTTTGAACTCTACTACATGGGCTCTGTACCATATGCCAGCGCAGTTGGGAGCCTCATGTACGGTATGATAGGATCTCGACCAGACTTGGCCTTTGCAGTAGGCTTAGTAAGTCGTTTCATGGGAAGACCAAGTAGAGTTCACTGGGAAGCAGTGAAATGGATCCTTAAATATCTAAGGGGATCAGCTGGAAGTTGTTTGACATTTACGAAGCATGAAAAAAATTGATATTCAGGGGTTTTGTGATTCAGATTTCGCAGCAGATTTGGATAAAAGAAGATCTGTTTCAGGATATGTGTTTAAGGTTGGAGGTAATACAGTCAGGTGGAGATCCACGCTTCAGCATGTGGTGGCTTTGTCAACCACAGAGGCTGAATACATGGCTCTCACAGAAGCTGTCAAAGAAGCCTTATGGCTTAAAGGCATTTGCATCGAGTTGGGTTTCGAGCAAGATTCAGTAGAAATTCATTGTGATTCACAGAGCGCTATCAGCCTAGCTAAGAATAGTGTGCATCACGAAAGAACTAAACACATTGACTACAAGCTACACTTCATCAGAGATCACATCACAGCAGGCACTATCAAGGTTTCTAAGATCCATACTTCTCTAAACCCAGCAGACATGCTAACTAAAGGAGTACCTGGAAACAAGTTTGATGTGTGTCTGGGTATCCTCAACGTGATATGAGGAGACAGGGACCTGCGGAGCACTCGGAAGTAGAAGCCAACACCTCACAATCAAAGCAACAAGGACTCGTTAGTATCAATACGGTGGAGTTCTAGGGAGTGTGAGATTCTAATAAAATTATATAAATCAAAAGGAGAAGAGCAAGTTTGATTGAGTAATTACCGAGTGTTCTGGAGCAGGTGGAGTATCCGAAGCCGAAGAAGTGAGCATCGGAGGAAGGTTCTGAAATTTGTTGGAGTTTCAGGGACAAGTGTGTAGTCTGGAGCAGAAGAAGTTGTTTCGGACATATAAGAAGCTTGTGGGAAGTATGATATCATCTCGGTAGAAGCTGTAAAAGGCCAAGAGTCAGAAACTATTTTTTTTCTTTCTGAAAGTTGGGGAAAGATCAGCAAATTGAGAAGAAATCAAAGAGAAAAAGGAAGCTCAAAGGTTACCTGAGCTATATGGTCGAAGCCGGAGATAGGCGTCGAAGGAGACTCGATGATGTTGCTCGTGTTGACGCCGGCGAATTATGGAGGCAGAAGCGATCGATCTAGACCTCAGAGGGGAGAGAAACGCGGTTCCTGGCCAGAATCGAAGCTCGTTTCGTCAAGCCTCATCGAAGACGTCAAGATCAGTCTGCACAGACGAGGAAGAGAGATGACGGGTTCAACATGGATCCATCTAGTCTTGATAGATTCCTCACAACACAGAAGACGGTGGAGCTCTGAAGAGAGGAACACCGCCGGAGCAAACTCGAGAAGATTGAGACTTCACAGGGATTGAGAAGAGAGAGAAGACTGCGAGTGAGAATCGCGTTTTCGGACAAGAGAGAGAGAAACACGGAGATGGCATTAGGGTTGGTGGAAGTTGGGCTCAAGCCCACAAGGTGGAGATTGTTGGTTGTAGGCCTAAGCCCAAGTCTAAGTGCATGCTGCATAGGATGGGCCTGTCTCCGTTGTCACCTGCGAAAGCCCAAAAGCAAGAAGTTAGGGTTTATTGTTGCTAGCTATATAAACACCTGATAGACTTTCTTGTGCTATAAGGTTTTACGTTTACTCTCAGATACAGAGCTTGCATATACACAAGCTTGATCACAATTGTGATCTATTGTACTCTCTTATTCATAGTGAAGTTTGGGAGGACAGTCTCCCACGAGACGTACCAGTTTGAGGCTGGGAACTCGTTAAATTCGTGTGTGTTCTTATTGCTTAGTTTAATCTCTTCTTAAACAATCAACAAGCAGATAACGAACGTGTTAACGAACTAAGGTTATAAGGAGTTAAACCTTACATGACGTATGAGACTTCTATGAGTTTAATCGAAAGTTACCAAGAAAAACCACTGTCGGAAGTTTCCAAGGAATGACTCGTCGAAAATTTCTCTTATCCGATAACTCACTTTCCCACCTGTAAATTGAAATTCATCGATTTCTGAGTAAAAACCAAGTAATCTCTTCTGTCGGAACCATCTTCTATATATACGTCCGATGATTTTTAGAATTCTCGCATTAACTCGTCTCACAATTTTTCATCTTGTCACTTCTCTAAAATATTTATTTTACTTTTATATTTATTTTACTTTTATATTTATTATTAGAATAGGAAAGAGTATATTTATGGTACCCAGTTGAAGCATCGAGGAACTGATGGAGACATTAACCTTCATTGCCGATGAAGGATCTGGCCGAGAAACTTCGCCCTCCGGTGATGGAAATTGTTCACGGCGTAGTACACAAGACGATGGTTCACTCAAAGCCGACATGTGGACAAAGCTTATGTCTAACACTTTTTTGACGTGTTTAGTTGTAAACTAGGTGATTCACCCAAGCCCATGAGCGGGCATAAACCTTTTTAAGAAACCAAAATGTAATAATTTTGGGTAATTTTTATTAGTTTTAGTTGTATTTGTTTGTGTATTTTCATGTTATTTTAATTGTTTTATTAACAAATTATTTAGTTGCAGTATTATATTTTTTTGTGCAATATATTCAATTTCGCCATAATAGTTATTTAATATAGAAATTGATCTTAAATGTGTTAATTACTTTGGATTAACTTTTAACAATTTTTCTCGAACTTTTTAACCAATTCATTACCTTTAGTTGTTGAATTTTGATTTTTATAATTGTAGGATTATTAGAAGTTGAAGATATGATTTTTAAAAATTACCTCATCATCAGTCAAAATCATCTCAATAGATACAACTTCTTTAATATTTTTTTTCCAAAAATCTCATAATGTTTATTTTGATCTTGCATCTATCTAAAAAAGAACAATTTTTTTGGCTGGAAGTCATGCAAATTTTTTTCCTACAAAGAAAATACATACTTTTAATGAATAAAAAGATTTTTTTTTTTGTGAATGATGAATGATTGACTGATACTTATCAGTTGTTTATTTATGATTTATGTTCATAGTTTATAGTTTAGATTTATCAGAATCAGTTGTTAATTTATGATGTTTGAAGCATTTAAATACTATTAGGATTAATGCTTATAATGTAAAACATTTCATAAAATTATGCGAATATTTTCATAAATATTTTTATGCAATTATGGAGGCTGATTGAGAAGCCAAATACTCTTTTTTCAAGAGTTTTCAAAGGACGGTACTACAGGAATGCTTCACCCTTGGAACCGATCCGTTCATACTCTCCGTCATATGGCTGGAGGAGTATGATTTCTGCTAGATCTTTGGTTTGTAAAGGACTAATTAAAAGGGTGGGAACAGGTTCATCTATTTCAGTATGGAATGATCCTTGGATCCCAGCCACTCGCCCGAGACCAGCAAACAAAAACCTTCAAAACAGTTACCCAGACCTCACAGTGGATTCTCTTATTATATCGGAATCCCGAACATGGAATTTACAGGCAATCAGGGCTTTGGTGGATCCTAATGATGTAAAACTCATAGAAAGTATACCTTTAAGTAGAATTACGATGGAAGATAGAAATGGATGGCATTTCACAAAAAATGGGAAATACTCGGTTCAATCGGGCTATCAAGTGGAACGAGTCTATCCTGACAGGGAAAAACCATCAGATTTGATTGGACCTACGGTGGATATATTAAAAGCTTTCTGCTGGAAAGTGAGGTGTCCCCCGAAGATCCAACATTTCTTATGGCAAATTATCTCAGGATGTATAGCGGTGATGAAAAATCTACAAACTAGGGGAATACAAGGAGATATATGCTGTGCTCGCTGTGGAGACCCGGAGGAATCAATCAACCATGTGTTTTTTGAATGTCCTCCAGCACGTCAAGTCTGGGCTTTATCTAAGATACCATCGAATCCCAATATTTTCCCTAGTAGTTTTTTTTTCGCCAATATGGATTATCTATTCTGGAGAGTCAATCCAAAGATGGATGACCACCAGTTTGCATGGATATTATGGTATATATGGAAAGGTCGGAACAACAAAGTGTTTAGCAATCTGGATATTGACCCAACGGATACATTGAAAATAGCAGAATTGGAATCGACACTGTGGGCTGAGGCACAGGTAGCCAAGAATCAAATGAGGGAACATCAGGTCCAGAACAGATCCACAGAACCGAACTTAGGACGATGGTGCTTCATAGATGGTTCATGGAAAGATAAGGAATTATTTTCAGGACAAGGCTGGTATAGCACTTTACCAGGATTTGATGGTTTACTAGAGGCCAGGAATGTAAGGGCATGTCTTTCACCTCTCCATTCGGAGACGGTTCTGTGAGGATTGTCGTCGTTGGGTAAGAGGTCTTTTTTCTTGTAGTGTTTTGTTTGATTTTAGTTCCGTTTAGTTTGTGTTTGGGTCGGTTTAATATGGTTTTGGTTGTTTCTGTTCAATTCAATTGAGTTGATTTTTTAGTTTTGTTCTAATTCGGTTATAAAAATATAATTTATAAGAACATAAAATAAAGCATCACCTGACACCAAATCAATATTTTTCATATTTTAACATAAAGCCAAGCATCACAATAAAAATATGGAAGATGTAATCTAATAATTTTATATTATTATCTTCAACCCTAATATAATTATTATACGTAATTTTATCTTAGAACTGTAAGTTTCAGTGTATTAATGAATAAGTGTTCCTTTTATATAAGAGTTACAAGAGAGATAAATGGAAATACAAGAATAGGAAAAATTACAAATCATAAAAATAAAGGAAAAGAGAAATCCTAGTCATACAAGGAAAATGAAATTGGGTTTCCTTTTCTCCTAAACCACCTCTCTCTCTCTCTCTCTCTCTCTCTCTCTCTCTCTCTCTCTCTCTCTCTCTCTCTCTCTCTCTCTCTCTCTCTCTCTCTCTCTCTCTCTCTCTCTCTCTCTCTCTCTCTCTCTCTCTCTTCTCTTCACGCGGCCACCTCTCTCTATCTCTAGGGTTGGCCTACACTCTCTAGGTGTTGGGCCGGTTATGGACCGGGCCGGTTATGGACATCCATCAATTGATTTATTACACTCCCCCTTGGATGCCATAACCATACAGAGATTGTAATACGCTTAATGTTGCCTCATTAAAACCTTATCAAGAAAACCCAGTGGGGGACAAAATCATGATGAAGGAAAAAGAGTACAACATGTACTATTCCCCCTGATGTGAACCTCAGTGGAGGTCCTTCAGCCTACGCATCCCAATCTGATGCATGAACTTCCGGAATGTAGAAGTCGGGAGTGACTTAGTGAATAGGTCAGCTAAATTTTCGCTGGACCTTACTTGGAAGACCAGGACTTTGCCGGCTTTCTGAAGCTCGTGCGTGAAGAATAACTTAGGTAATATGTGCTTCATCCTGTCTCCTTTGATATAGCCGTCCTTGAGCTGAGCAATGCACACAGCATTGTCCTCATACATCACGGTTGGCTCTTTTCTCTCGGCCATCCTGCAATCAGGTCGGACGTGTTGGGTCATCGACCTCAACCAAACACACTCGCGGCAGGCCTCATGTATGGCCAAGATTTCCGAGTGATTAGATGAAGTGGCCGCGATGGTTTGTTTCATGGAACGCCATGAAATGGCCGTACCTCCATGTGTAAAGACATATCCTGTCTGTGATCGAGCATGATGTGTGTAATATCCCGTCTTTCTAAGAAAAAATTATTTTTAAATAAATAATTCAACATAATAAATTCTCAGAAATAAAT